>NC_134874.1:15515431-15535431 GCF_049852395.1 Peromyscus maniculatus bairdii | reverse complement strand
TGCCTCTGCCTCCTAAGTGCTGGGATTAAAGGTGTGTGCCACCACCATCACCTGGCTAACTTGCTGGTCTTGATCTTGAGATCATCCGGCCTCTGCCATATGATAGAAATCTGTGGAAAGTGGCTAGGGAGCTACTTCCATAAGTAAAGAGGCTACCAGCCCGTCACAAGACCTGAGCTTAGTCTGTAGAGCTCATATATCAGCACAAGTTGGTAATCCCAGAGCTGGGGAGGCGGAGACGGGAGGGGAGGGGCTCACTGGCCAGACTAGCTGAATGGGTGAGCCCTAGGTCTCTGTCTTAAAAACAAAACAACAACCAAAGTAAACAAGGCAGGGGCTGACAGGACGGCTCAGTGGGTAAAGGCTGGCCACCAAGGCTGACGCCCTGAGCTTGATCCACCCAGGGACCTATGCCGGGGAAGGGGAGAACTGACTCCTACAAGTGTGTCTCTGTCCTGCACTTATGTGTTCACACACACACACTATAAGTAAGTAAGTAAATAAATAAATAAACAGGCCGGGCGATGGTGGCGCATGCCTTTAATCCCAGCACTCGGGAGGCAGAGGCAGTCGGATCTCTGTGAGTTCAAGGCCAGCCTGGGCTACAGAGTGAGTTCCAGGAAAGGCGCAAAGCTACGCAGAGAAACCCTGTCTCGAAAAACCAAAAAAAATAAATAAACAGGGGCTGGAGAGATGGCTCAGTGGTTAAGAGCACTGACTGCTCTTCCAGAGGTCCTGAGTTCAATTCCCAGCAACCACATGGTGGCTCACAACCATCTGTAATGAGATCTGGTGCCCTCTTCTGGCCTGCAGTCATACATGCTGTATACATAATAAATAAATCTTAAAAAAAAAAAATAAAAAAATAAACAAACAAACAAACCATTTTTTTGAAAAGTCACTCCTGAGGAATGACACCAGGTGTTGATCTGCTCTCCACATACACTCACAGTGGAGTACACGCTCATCCTACACGAAAAAAAAAAAAAAAAAAAAAAAAACACTAGAAATCTGTGAAAAATCCTGCGTTTAACTCTACCCTGGGGCATAATTTTTCACTCTTTTGTTGCTTGACCCTAATAAAAACGGATTTTGAAAGAAAGTGTGTCTGTCTCTTAAGTGTGACTCTTGCTCGGAAACCTTCTCTGATGCTGGCCTCCAAGAGAAGGAACTGAGGGCCCTATACTCAGAAGCCCGTGGCAGGCCTGTGGACAGAGGTTCTCACCACAAAACAGCCAGAGCAAACCAGAAGCCAGGAAAATCAAACAAGACCTCAAGCCTAGCCTTGACATACTTTACATACACTTCCCTTTTCAAGCTGGCGGACTGTGACAAAAGTGTGTCTTACCAGAAAGCATTCTTTAGAACTGGTGAGAATTGGGGGTGGGGGTGAGGGTGGGGGCGGGTGATGGTGTGGGTTGCTGTCTGGAATAAAAAAACAATGTGTTTAGAGGAAATGATTTCCCTCTCCCGGGAAAGTCAATAGCCTATAAGGATAATATGGAGGAAATGACAATTGTCCTTAATTGATGATGACAACAGAAAAATGTGAGTTCTGGACTATCAGAATAGATGTTCCTAACCTATTTTATTCTATTTTTGAGACAGGGTGTCACTATGTAGACTGGCTGGGCTGGAACTCCTTATATAGACCAGGCTGGTCTTGAACTCACAGAGATCACTTGCCTTTGCCTCTTGAGTGCGAGGATTAAACGTGTTTGCTGGGGCTGAGAGACAGTTCTGTGGTTAAAAACACTGGCTCCATTTGCAGAGGATCTAGGTTCAGTTCCCAGCACCCACATGATGGCTCTCAACAGCCTATAACTCTAGTTCTGGGGGATCCAACCTCCTTCCCCTTCCTCCACAAGGACTACATGAATATGGTACTCTTTTTTTTTTTTTTTTTAAGACAGGGTTTCTCTGTGTAGCTTTGCGCCTTTCCTGGAACTCGCTTTGGAGACCAGGCTGGCCTTGAACTCACAGAGATCCGCCTGCCTCTGCCTCCCGAGTGCTGGGATTAAAGGCGTGCACCACCACTGCCCGGCTGAATATGGTACTCTTAAATGAACGCAAAACACCAATACACAACACACAAACAAATTGAAGAGCCAGGCGGCGGCGGCGGCGGCGGCGGCGGCGGCGGCGGCGATGGTGGTGGTGCACGCCTTTAATCCCAGCACTGGGGAGGCAGAGCCAGGCAGATCTGTGAGTTCAAGGCCAGCCTGGTCTACAGAGTGAGATCCAGGACAGGCACCAAAACTACACAGAAAACCCTGTCTCGGGAAAAAAAAAAAAAAAAAAAAACAACAATAAAAACAAATAAATTAGAAAGGAAAAATGGTTATGATGAGGTTTGAAGTCATGCGTGCATACTGTTTGCAGGGATTAGATCTCTGGCACGTGAGGAGTTAAACCAGTTGTTGAAGCTTTTGTAAGAGAACCAGAGTGTGTTGCAAGGTCTGGCCTTGCTGGCTTTCTGGGCCTTCAGCTCCAGCTCCGGTTCCAGAATGATGCAAGACCCCAGTCTCACAATGCATCCATGGTTGCAGAGCAGACTGGACAGTCTGCAGGGCATAATGCAAAATGGAAATTGTCAGGCCCTTACCCCCACTTTTTAAATTTTATTTATTTATTTTATTTTAATTTTTTGAGACAGGGTTTCTCTGTGCAGTTTCGGTGCCTGTCCTGGAACTCCCTTTGTAGACCAGGCTGGCCTCGAACTCACAGAGATCTGCCTGGCTCTGCCTCCCGAGTGCTGGGATCAAAGCTGTTCGCTACCACTGGCCGGCCTGGGCCCCCCTTTTAAACAGCGTTGAACAATCACAAGATGGCATCAGGCACAGTGGCACACGCTTACGACCCCGCTGCTGGAGAGCAGAACTAAGCACCAAATTCTGGATTAGATCCCCAGCCACACATAAACTGGAAATGGAAGTGCACGTCTGAAATTCCACCAAGATCCTGTCTCAGAAAATGAAAACAGAAAGGAAAAATCCTTTTTTCTCTCACTCCCCTGCCTCACTGCGTTCATTATACACATATATGTATATGCATGTACATTGCTTCATACCATAGCTATGTTTATATACACACCCTGGTCAGTATAACTAACGCCCTGTCTGCCCCTTCACTTCCCCACTTCTGTTAAAAGTTTCCTTTATTAGAGCCCCAGGGCTGTCGGGTCCCCTACTAGCCACAGGTGCCTTCAACGTCATTTACAGTCTGCCGCGGGAGATCTTCCAAAATGTCCCCCGTGAATCTGCGCTTCCCGCCGCTTGATCCCATGAGTGTCTCCTGTCTCCGTGGAACATGAAACCTCGCTGTGATGTGGTTGGTAGGTAAGAGTGGTGGTCTGAGATTCCCAAGCCTAGCATTAAGAAGGTCTGCCTGTGGACTTCTGGAAACCCAGAGAAGCCCACATGCAGGCCAGCCAATGCCATGGAGAGAAAACACATGACAGGGTCCCCATGAAGAAGCCACACTGAGCACACACCCATAGGAAGAGGGTGATGGACCCATGCATCTCGCTCAGGGTCATCCGTGGCCATCTGTCAGGATTCATTGTCAACCTGACTGCACTTACAGTCATCTACAGGGACCACACTTCTGGGGGAAATGTTCTCAGAGAGGGTGAACTGAGGAGGGGAAGACCCAGCCTGAGTGTGGGCAGCTCCATTCTGTAGGCTGCAGTCTCATGCTGATAACAAGGAGAAAACAACCTCAAATCCATCTCCCGCTACTTCCCTCCCGACTGCAGACATGCGGTGACTTCCTGCCTCACACTCACAGCGGCCGCCCATGCCCACTATACTGGGCTGTATGTATCCCCTCAAACTGTGAGCCAAAACCAAACCAAACCTTTTGGTTGCTTTATGTCGTGTATTTTGGCCCAGCAAGAAGAAAATTTAAGTCGTACCTCAGGTATCTAACTGTAGCCTAGGCACCAACTGAGGAGCCCCCAAGGAGACCAGTCCAGCTGAGTGCAGTCAACCCAGAGACCCGTGAAGGAGCATGACAGTGGTAATTTCAGCTACTGGGTTTGGTGGGGACTCGTTAATAGATACCTAGAACAGAAACCCAGGTTAGGAGCAGACTGAGACAGTTACCTACTTAAAGTCTCTAAGCCAGTGGTTCTCAACCAGCAGGTTGTGACCCCTTGGGGGGGGGGCGGGTCAGACGACCCTTTCACTGGGGTCACGTGTCAGATATCCTGCACATCAGATATTTACATGGTGATTCCTAACAGGAGCACAGTTACAGCTGTGAAGTAGCAATAACAATGACTTTATGATTGGGGGTCACCACGACATGAGGGACTGTATTCAAGGGTCGCAGCATTAGGAAGACCGGGAACCACTGCTCTGAGCCCTGCTTTTCCAGTCTTGAGACAGGGATAATAACAACACTTCACTCGGCTTATGCGAAGATAAACTGAGGCCACACATGGAAATTGATGGGACGTGTGGCTCGGGCAGGCCTTGCCCTTCTCCCCATTCCCTCTGCCTTACTGGAAATCATCAGATTACATTCTTAAAGCTAGCCACCAAGGGCTATTCCCTTATTGGGCTACTTCCTCCTTCTGAGGTTGACGACCAAGGTCCAGCTGTCAAAAGCCCCCTTTGGAGTTGGGCATTTCGCTCAGTGGTAGAGCCTTGCCTAGCAAGCGCAAGGCCCTGGGTTGGGTCCTCAGCTCCAGGAGGGGAAAAAAAGCCCCCTTTGGCTCACCTAGTTAACATGCCCACTTAAAATTAAACACCTCACCCTAACATGGGGTTCCCCCTTTACTTTTATAAACCACCATAGGCTCATGTCCCATGTCTGTCTCCTCTCTATCCAGAGGCAGTCCTTTGTCTCTCGGGGACAAATACCCCTTCCTCCTCTCCCTTGTCCTCTGCCCCCCCCATCCCCCATCCCCTCCACCACCGCATCCGAGCCCACTCTAACACAGACCTCCCTTTTCCTCTTCTTAAAATCCCACCTGCAAGGTCATTGGCTGCTGTTTTTCTGTCTGAGTCAGAAAGCTGCCACGTTTAACTTTTCTTCCCCAGATTAATAAAGGAGCTCTCTGTGAAAACAGGTGTTTGGGTGTGGTTTGTGCCTAATCTGGGGTCCAGTCCAGGAGGAAGCTCCCACTGTTCAGGAGGGGGTCTCCTTCAGAAATCCCAGTTCAAAGCCTGATGCACAGAGAGGGTTGACAAGGGACAGCTGGTATTCTGAGTTTACTTCTGTAGTGTTGGGGACCAAGCTCCGTCTGTCACTGAACCATAGCCCTGGCCCGATTAGGTTCATTTGCTCAATTATTTTGTTCTGTTTGCTTCTGAGACAAGGTCTCCATATATAGCCATAACTGACCCAGAACTCAACATGTAGACAAGGTCGGCCTCACACTCAAAGAGATCTGCCTGCCTCTGTCTTCCCAATGCTGGGATTTAAAGCATGTGATAGCACCTCTTGGCTTTATTTATTTATTTTTAATTAGTTAATTTTTGCTGTTGTTGTTTTTTGGTTTTGTTTGTTTTTGTTTTCTGAGACAACGTTTCTCTATATAACAACCTGGCTGTCTTGGAACTGGCTCTGTAGACCAGGCTGGCCTCGAACCCACAGAGATCCGCCTGGCTCTGCCTCCCCAGTGCTGGGATTTGCTGCCACCGACTCTCACCCCCCCACACTGTTGTTTGTTTTTGGGACAGGGTCTATGTAGTCCTCCTGGCTGGCCTGCAATTCACCAAGTAGACCAGGCTGGCCATGAACTTGTAGTGATCCTCCTGCCTCTGATTTCTTCCTGAGTTCTGGGCTCACAGGCAGATACCACTACGCTGTGAACTACTAAAAACTGTTTGCTGGGTGCAGCAGCAAACATGTATAGCTCCAGTTACCCAGAGGGCTGAGGAAGGAGAGTCCCTTGACCCGGGAGCTCAAGGTTAGCCAGGAAACATATTGAGACCCTCCACATTGGAAAAATTAATTATTTCAGCCGGGCGTGGTGGCGCATGCCTTTAATCCCAGCGCTCAGGAGGCAGAGGCAGGCGGATCTCTGTGAGTTCCAGGACAGCCTGGTTTACAGGGTGAGTTCCAGGACAGTTAGGGCTACACAGAGAAACCTTGTCTCAAAAAAAATAATAATAATAATAATAATTATTTAATTAATAAAAACTTCTGAGTGCCATGGCACACAGCCAAGGTGTCCCACCCAGTGTCGGGGCTCATGTTGGTTTTGAGAGTCATACTTGTGAGGGTCATTTCCTTTCCACCAGACTGGAGGATCACGGCCTGACTCTGTAATGATTCGTTCTAACAAGTTTCTGTACAGCTCATGCACCGGTAAGGAAAAAAAAAAAAAATACAGAAAAGAAAGCCCAGCACAAGACAGGGCGTGCCCTCCAGAGGTGGGAAGACTGGAAATTCCGTACCAGGCCCTGGCACCCAGAGGCCTCAATTTACATTCCCTCTGAGTAGCTCCCAGTTTCCTGTTTAGAAGCTTTGAATGTGAGCATTGTAGGGAGGCTGGGGGGTGGGGAGTCGGGGGAGGGGAGGCGTCCCTTAGTTCCTCAGTTTCCACAAGATGAAGCTGAGGGGGGAAGTGAGGGGGCTTCACAGCTCACTAAGGAGCCAGAATCAGCTACCAGCTTTTCTCCTTCCCCTAACTCAGCTATTTATTTTTTACCTTCCTCTTATCTGTGATATACTGGGAGGGGGGTGGTGGTGCGCGCCTTTAAACCCAGCAGAGGCAGGTTGACCTCTGAGTTCCAGGCCAGCTGGTTTACAGATTGGGTTCCAGGACAGCCAGGGCTACATAGAGAAACCTTGTCTCTAAAAAAGAAACCCCACACCCCCCAAAAAAGATTTATTCATGACTGTCTGGTTTCATTTCTGTTTGCTGTGAGAAAATGCCCTGGCCAAAAGCAGCGTAAGGGGAAAAGGGGTTTATTTCAGTTTGTCACTGTAGGGTCCCCTTCGTGGGGAAGTGAAGCTGGGAAGTTGAGGCGGCTGGTTACATGGCATCCACCCTCTAGAGCGGAGAGAGATGAGTGCGTGCAGCCTTGCTTGCTTGCTTGCCTTAATGCTCAGCTCAGCTTCTCTGCTCTTACACAGCTCGGGACCCCCTGCCCAGGGAATGGTGCTGCCCACGGTGGGCTGGGTCTTCCTACATCAGTTAACTTCATTAGGATAATCCCTTACAGATACACTCACAGGCAAACCCAGTATAGACAATCCCTTATTGAAACTCTCTTTCTAAATGATTCTGGGTTGTGTGAAGTTGACAGTTAAAGCTAACCATTATAATGGCTTTTCTTCTTCTTCTTCTTCTTCTTCTTCTTCTTCTTCTTCTCCTCCTCCTCCTCCTCCTCCTCCTCCTCCTCCTCCTCCTCTTCTTCTTCTTCTCTCTGCCTCCTCCTCCTCTTCTTCTTCTCCTTGTTTGCCTTTGTCTGTCTTGAGACAGTGTCTCAAGTAGCTCAAGCTAGCCTTGAATTCTCGATCTTACTGCTTCTATCTTCCAAATACTGGGATTATTACTGGATGCCCAGCTTTATTGTTTAAAATTTTATTTTAGAAGGAGGAGGGGGGCTGGCAAGGTGGCCCGGTGGGTAACGCCCTTGCTGTGTGAACATGAGGATCTGAGTTCAGATCTGCAGCACCCATATGTGAAGGTAGGCATGGCGGCACATGCCTGTCACCCCAGTGGGGTCAAGATAGGTGGCTCGGGGGGATTTGTGGGCTAGACAGTGAGTTCTGGATTTAATAAGAGACCCTGGCTCAAAAAAATAAAGTAGACAGCAGCTCAAGAAGCCATTCAAAGTCAGCCTTCAGTCACCACACACGCACACATAGGCAAGCGCGCCTGCGCGGACATGCATGCATAAAATTCTAACTTAGGAAGGAGTCTCCCTTGCAGACTCTGGATGCCGGAAATAATTAATAATTAATATTAATATTTAATATTAGTAGTTTCTCTGACTCTTAGTCCACAAACCCTGTAAAATTACTTTATGGATGTTGTGCGAGTTACTTTCATGTCCTTGTGACCAAATATGTGACAGTAACAACTTAGAGCAGAGAGGTCCCTGGTGACATAGAGGAGTGTGATGTCAGGAGCAGCTCAGTCCGGGGCGGCGGGGACGCGGGGCGGCAGGGAACGCAGGGCACAGGGCGGCAGGAATGCGGGGCAGAGCTCGCTCCTCACGTGGTGGCCAGACCAGGAGGAGAGGAGTGCAGGCCTCATAACCAAAAGTGGATATAACCTTCCAGGTCCTGTCCCTAGTGATCAGTCTCTACCAGCTGCCATTCCCAAAGGTCTCCAGACTCCCCAAAACAGCATCAGCAGCTGGGGACCAAGTGTTCAAACCTGGGAGTCTGCAGAGGGACCCTTTACATTCAAACCACAACACATGCCATCCATAAGTCCACATTTATCCAGGGAGGAAGCACCACCCGCATACACAGGCAGAAAGGCAAGTGTTAATGCCAGCTAAGGCTCAAGGCAGTGGTGGCACACGCCTTTAATCCCAGCACTCGGGAGGCAGAGCCAGGCGGATCTCTGTGAGTTTGAGGCCAGCCTGGGCTACCAAGTGAGTTCCAGGAAAGGCGCAAAGCTACACAGAGAAACCCTGTCTCGAAAAACCAAAAAAAAAAAAAAAAAAAAAAGGCTCAAGGCAATCACCGAAGAGGCAGTGGTCAGGCCTGGTACTCGAGGCCAGCCTGGGCTACAAAGGGAGATGCTGTCTCAAAACTTGCTTAAGGGGCTGGGGAGAGGGCTCAGTTAAGAGCACTTGCTCCTGCAGAGGACTTGAATTCAATTGCCAGCACCCAAATCAGGTGCCTCCTATCCACCTGTGACTGCTGCTTCAGGGAGCCTGACGCCTGCTTCTGGTCTCTGAGGGCACCAACTTCTGTCTCACACGCACACACCTATCACACCTATACAAAGAAACACACACACACACACACACACACACACACACACACACACACACACACACCTCTTTAAAAAGTAAATGTTTCAAAAAATCGTTTTAAAAATACAATATCACTTGGCAAAATGGTGTATTGAGTAAGGGTGCTGGCTGCCAAGCTCCACGGCCTGAGTTCAATACCCGGGCAGGAGGGAGCTGATTATTTTAGGTTCTCCTCTGACCTCTACACATGTGCCATGGCATTTATCCCCTCTCTTTCCAAATAAATGAATGTAATTACAATTTTCCAATAAATGAAAATTAGTATACCACAAGGGTGAGGGGAGAGGCTTGGAGGTCTGCCAGATTCAAACCCAACTTCCGCTGGGTTATCCTGGGCATGTTACCTCTTTGAACTTCACTTGCCTTGTTTGGAAGTCATAATCAACAAGAGTTTTTGGCCCCTGGGCTACAGAGGATAAAACAAGATGACATATTTAAAGCGTGGCTGGAGAGACGGTGGCCCAGCTGTTAAAAGCACTGGCTGCTCTTGCAGAGGACCCAGGCTCTGTTCCCAGCACCCACCTGGTGACTCACAATGGTCTATAACTCTAGTCCCTGGGGATATGACGCCCTCTTATGGCCTCCTTGGCCATACCACATACTGCAACATGTGGTGTACATCATATTCTGACACAGGACTCACGAACATACAAAAACAAATGACTCTTTAAGGCATGGAGCCTGGCACACTGGAAACTGCAATGTGGGCGCCACTGACCTCAAAACTCCCGTCTACATGGTCAGTGTTTCCGTAAGTATCACTAACCCTATAGGAACCCAAGATTAGGTCACCCTGGGTCTAGTCTATAAAGGTCTATCAAATGCCACTAGTGAGTTCTGGGTATGCAACTAAAGGGATAAATGTCCAATTTCTAACTCAAAGTAGAGCAACAAAAAATTTAAAAACCTTATGCATGCATGCATGTATGTGTGTGTGTGTGTGTATGCCAAAATACTCATTGGAGATCCTCTATAGGATAACAACCACACTTTAAAAAAAAAGGGGGGGGTGGAGAAAAGGAAATGCTGTCTTTCTGCAAGGCAGGGCTCACATGCTCTTGGGGCTTGAAATCCAAATCAATTTGGCAAATACCACACAGCCAGGTACAGTGCTCCATGCCTACAATCCCAGGACTTGGGAAGCAGAAGCAGGAAGATGGAGTTTAAAGCCAGCTGGGGCGACATAGCAAGATTCCCTCAGAGAGAGAGAGAGAGAGAGAGAGAGAGAGAGAGAGAGAGAGAGAGAGAGAGAGAAGAGCGTGGTGCTAAAGGGCTGAGTCAGCCGTTAACAGCACCTTGCCCCTGCAGAGTTCAGCTCCCTGCACCCACATCAGGGGGCTCGCAACTGCCTAGAACTCCAGCTTCAGGGTCTCCAGGAGCCTCTGGGCACCTGCAGTTACATGTATGTACCCACCCCAACGCACATGCCTACATATAATTAAAAACAAAAGCAAATCCTAGAAAGAAAAGAGAGAAGAAACTGTCTACACATTACTAATGCATGTGTTACTAATGTAATATATTACCAAATGTCACGTGAATTCTTAGGTTTCTGAAAGCCTTGCTGTTCATTTGGCACAGTGCAAGATTACTACCATTGTTAATTTGTCAATTAGGTAAACCCAGCAAATGGCAGGGAATGAAACCTCCAAGGCCAATTAACTAACCAGCGTGCATGAATGCAGCCTTCAGAAGGAATGCCCCCAGATTTTACTCATTCGCAATGGACAGTCTGCTTGCCTAAACTTATCCTTTACATTTAGAAAAATTTGTGGGTTCCCGTCTGCCTGAGGGATTTTTTTTTTATTGTTTATGCAAACAGCAAGTTGCATAAGAGCCTTGCTAGCTTTTTTTTTTTTTTCCTTAAGTGATTTCGTAGTTTCCTGGTAACCATGCAGTCATCTCTTTCAACACCCTGACATGACATAAAGCTGAGGGCTGAACCACACGTTCACCACACAGACACACACACTCGCCTTGAGCCTTTGCTAGGTGAGGTGCTCTGGGGCCGACCGGGCAGCTCCACTCATGAGCAAACAGAACCACTTTCTGGCGATAAATGGCAAGAACTGCTGTGTGTTCCGAGATGAAAACATTGCCAAAGTCTTGCCGCCGGTGTTGGGGCTGGAGTTTGTGTTCGGGCTCCTGGGCAATGGCCTTGCCCTGTGGATTTTCTGTTTCCATCTCAAGTCCTGGAAATCCAGCCGGATTTTCCTGTTCAACTTGGCGGTGGCTGACTTTCTCCTCATCATCTGCTTGCCCTTCCTGATGGACAACTATGTCAAAAGGTGGGACTGGAGGTTTGGAGATATCCCCTGCCGTCTGATGCTCTTCATGCTGGCCATGAACCGGCAAGGCAGCATCATCTTCCTCACCGTGGTGGCTGTGGACCGGTACTTCCGGGTGGTCCATCCCCACCACTCCCTGAACAAGCTCTCCAACCGGACGGCGACCATCATCTCTTGCTTCTTGTGGGGTATCACCATTGGCCTGACCGTCCATCTCCTCTACACGAACATGATGACCCGCAATGGCGACGCAAATCTGTGCAGCAGCTTCAGCATCTGTTACACCTTCAGGTGGCATGATGCCATGTTCCTCCTGGAGTTCTTCTTGCCCCTAGGCATCATCCTGTTCTGCTCGGCCAGGATCATCTGGAGCCTCCGGCAGAGACAGATGGACCGACACACCAAGATCAAGAGGGCTATCAACTTCATCATGGTGGTGGCTATCGTCTTCATCATCTGCTTCCTGCCCAGCGTGGCTGTGCGGATCCGCATCTTCTGGCTTCTCTACAAAAACAACGTGCGGGACTGTGATATCTACTCCTCGGCGGACCTGGCATTCTTCACCACGCTCAGCTTCACCTACATGAACAGCATGCTGGACCCGGTGGTCTACTATTTCTCCAGTCCATCTTTCCCCAACTTCTTCTCTACGTGTATCAACCGCTGCCTGCGGAAGAAATCATTGGGCGAAACAGAGAATAACCGGAGTACAAGCGTGGAGCTCACGGGGGACCACAGCACCGTCCGAAGTGTCCCAGAGGCGTTAATGACTGACCCCAGTGAGCCATGCAGCCCCTCTTATCTGGCCACAACATCTCGTTAAAGCCACTACGCCAAAAAAAAAGGGAGGTTGCCACTCAGGCCTGAGCTCTCCGGAGAGACGGTGTGGCCGTTGCACAGAGTAACATCATGAGACTTGGCTCGCACTTTATTGCAACTTCGAGATTCAGAGAATCTGATCTAGAGAAATGCCGTGGTGGAGTGAGCGGCTTGGTTGCAAGGTGCTGCCATAGAAATCTCCGAGGATCAGAAAGTAAAGTTTCCAGGTGGCGGAAACTTCTTAGTCTCCCAAGCCTGCGGGGCTGAAGAGGACAGAGTCCTGTGGAATTTTGAGCCCCAGACACACCCATCCGTACCTATGGCTTCTTGGCTTCCTTCTTGTCTGCTCAAAGCCTCGGATGGTCCTTCAGTCCCTAGGGTCCTACCTAGCCTGTCTGTGGGCTCCAGTGGGGACAAAGAGAGCCAAGAAGCTGGAGAGGACCTCTACCCAGGTGTCATTGAACAAGCCAGTAGGTCACCTGGGTTCTGTGGAACCAGTTCACTGTTCAGCCAGACTTTAGCAGAAATGGAGGAGGGGACAGAGATTCAAAAGCTTTGATTGTTCTCAGAGTCCCCAATGGTGGTAAGAAGGGGTTAGGATAGCCCCAGGAGGGACCGGACTAACAGTGTTGGAGGGAATTGAACAATCAGCAAGAAATTCAGCCGTGCAGTTCAAAGGCTTCGGGGGAAGACAGCTGCTTCCCTTCTCTGTTTGTTTTCCTTTTCAAAGGGGTTTAAAAGTGTCCGTGGTCAAAAGGGAGCGGGTGGAATTCCTCCTGGGTTCATTTGCTTGTGTTTCTGTATTTACATCTACCGTTTCAATAAATTTCAACAGGAGACGGTCTGCGGCGGCATTTGTCTGGGTTAGAGTTCACAGAAATGGGTTTACTACTTAAGACCTATGTGGGCTATGAACTATATCCTAGCAGAAAAATCCGGTGCGCTGCAAAGCGCGGAAGGGCACAGAGCTCAGTCCTGAGACAGCTGAATGGGTGGGGTGGGGGCAAACATAAGGTCGTTACATTTGGGGAGGCTGTAAAGAAGAGTTTGCAAATGGAGTTTCCCCCTTTACAGTTTGGTGAGTGTTGCTATGAATAGCTGCACATTAAAAAAAGAATCAGACCACAGTGTGATTTTTTTTTCCCCTCCGCCCCCAGGAAGAGGAAGGGAGAGCTTCCTATGGAATGGTTTCGGTTCCCAGTTCGGAGATGGAAAGGAGATGTACTGGTTTGAGTCTGCGATGGGTCCAAGTTTCTGTTGTAATTTCATTTCCAGTCTCCGTCCCTCCTTGATCCTTTGGCAAGATGAGACTTCACTTTTCCCTCCCGAGTCGGATGCAGATGATGTCTGAGCCCGGGGTGGATGGCGGGAAACAAGGGGCAGATGGACAGTCGCGGGTTCAAGCCCGTGCTTGCAGGTTACTGTCTCTGCTACCTTCCGCTCCTCCAGGTAGGGATTTAAAAGCAGGGGGGTCGCCTTCTTTACGAAGGTGGCAGACCAGAGCTCAGAGCTGAGCAGGGATTTCCCCGACTCAGAGCGTGAGTCACAGGGAAGCCGGTGGTGAAACTCCCAGTCCTTCAGCGGTGGAAGTCAATAGCTTACATTCATTCATCTGGTTCTCACGGGGTAAACAACAAGGGTGCCAGACACTGTTCTAGGTAGTGGCAATGCAGCCAGGAGCAAGGTGGATAGATGATGGTCTTCTTCCCATTGAACTCAAATTCCAGACAGGGAACAGGCAGACGGCGATGAAGGAAAGATGTAAATGCGAAGCTTAGTGGTGTCGTAAAAACAGTCAAGCATGACGATGAGAACAGTGAGGATGACTGGGGTGGGGATGGCTAGGGAGGCCTCCAGGAGGAAGTGACATCGAGTTGAGCCAGGATTAGCAAGAGGGAGCAAACCATGAAAAAAAAAAAATATGGGCTCAGGAGGCGAGGTGAGTAAGTGTGTGCAAAGGTCCCGAAGTGACCGTGAGTTTGATGAGCATGAATTAGTCTCCCGGAGGCCGTCCTAAGCTGAGTGCCTTAAGACAATACAAATTTATTCTGTCCGTTTTTTGGAGGACAGAAATCCAAAATCAAGGTGTCGGCTGGGTTTGGCCCCTTGCATCGGCTCGGCAGGAGCGTCGCCTCACTCCAACCTCTGTGGCTGCCAGCAAACCTTCTGCTGCTTGGCTGTAGAAACAATAGTCCTGCTTGCTGAGATTACAGGCATGTATGTGCCTCCACGCCCAGCTTATGTGGTGCTAGGGATCAGATCTTCATCTATGCTAGAAAAGCACTCTCTACCCACTGAGGCCATCCATGCAAACATTAGGCTGTTTCTACAAGGGATTTGAGCATCCTTGGGGTTTGGCACCATGGGTGTCCTGGAACCCAGTGTATGAACGCATGGACGTGTAGCTGCTGACTGGAAAGGGCAGTTATAATAACTGTTAAGTTTTTATGTGTTGTTGTTGTTGTTGTTGTTGTGTATAGGATGTGTGTATTGTGCCTCTGAGGACAACTTCGTGGAGCCAGCTCCCTCCTTCCGTCTTAGCTCAGGTTCTAGGGATCAAGCTCAGCTCAGCTTGCAGCCCTGTGCTCCTCTGAGCTGCGCCTTGCTGCCCCCCCCATTCCCGCCCCCTTGCCCCTCCCCCCACTCCGGCCAGTTACCCTAGTCACAAAAATTTATGCGTGTATTTTCTTTTACGCCCTCTCTAAATCTGTCTTGCAACTGCTTTCTTGACTTTGGGGGTGTGGCAGTTCTAGCCCCCCCCCCACATTCCAATTACTCTGAACTTTGTAAAGAGAGACTTCCTTTTAGCCCAACAACCTCTTCCAAACATGGACAGGTCACCCCCTAAATTTAGAACCAGAAACCAGGGGTTCAAGACCATGCCTGTTTCTGATGTCAGGAACTCTCTCCTCCCTTCCAGATTTATTGCACTAGACACTCCCCTGCCTCGCTCTGGGGCCGCGCTTGGCGTAGGGGACTCTGAACAGCATCCAGTATTCTAATGATAACACATCCTGGCCCTTCAACTGGGGCTCGGTTTAATATTCAAAACACTTCCTGAACGTGGTCTGGACCTGTGCTGGTTACACTGTTGACACGTCTCAGCTGTCCACACAGATGACCTGTCCAGGGGCCTCTGACCTCATCCCCTGCCCTTGACTTGGCTTCTGTTATCGGTGATACAGCTAAGGGAACAGTTCTTCCAGGTGCTTCAGACAGCAAAAAACGTTTGGCAAAGTCACAGAAATGTACCACTTACCAGCAGCAAGGTCATCTCCGGCTTGCCCATCTTTTGGTTCAATCGGTGATGTCTTCACATCAGAATAAGGCTGTACCTCTAGACTAGGCCTGAGGTCTACTCAAGAGGCTGAGATAGGAGGATGTCTTGAGCCCGGGAATTCGGGGCCAAGTTGATCAATATACAAGAAGACCTTGTTTCAAAATACACACACACACACACACACAGGGATCAGTTGGTAAGATGCCTGAGAGAGAGAGCTACGTGTGGTGGTACACCTCTTTAATGTCAGCACTTGGGAGGCAGAGGCAGGTGGCTCTCAAGGAGTCTGAGGCCAGCCTGGGCTACATAAGCGAGTTCCAGGCCAGCCAATCCGGCACATTAGTGAGACCCTGTCTCAAAAAAACAAAACAAAACAAAAAAACTCAAATCTAAATCAAACTAAATAAAACAAAAAACAAACCAACAAGAAGCTAGGCACAGCAGCACTCATCCGTAATCCTCAGGCTGAGACAGCGGAAACACACAGATCACTGGAGTTCACTGCCCCCACCCCTCAAGCCGAGCGGCACTGAGAGCTCCAGGTTCAGTGAAAGATTTTGTGTCAAAAATGAGAAGGCTATTGAGGAAGGATGCTCTCCATCAACCCCTGCCCTCAGCATGCACCCGAACGTGTGGACTCACCCATACACACACACACACACACACACACACACACACAAAAAAAAAAAAAAAAAAAAGCCCCTACAAACTGGAACGAGCAGTTCAAAAGTTTATGCTTATGGCTTTTATTGTGTGTGCGTGTATAGGTCGTAGGACAGCTCTAAGGAGTTGATTCTCTCCTCCTCTCCTTCCTCTATGTAGGTTCCAGGGATCAAACTTGGGTCGTCAGGCTTGGCAGCAAGTGTCCTTCCCTGAGCCATCCTCCTGCCCTGGAACAGAATTTTGTTGTTGGGGTTTTGTTTTGTTGTTGTTGTTGTTGTTTGGAGACACGGTTTCTCTGTGTAACCTTGGCTGTCCTGGAACTCTCTATTATAGACCAGGCTGGCCTGGAACTCACAGAGATCCACCTGCCTCTGCCTCCCTGGGATTAAAGGCGTGCGCCGCCACTGCCCAGCTCAGACTTTTTTTTTTTTTTTTTTGGTGAAATTGTTTGGTGACTGAGTCTGGAGCTGTTCATGTTAAATAGGCAGACTTCCTAAGAAGAAATTACTTTTATTTCTTCTTATAGTATTAGGAAAGTAGTGTTTGTTACAATAATTTAATGCAAGGGTCCTTATGCTGCAAAAAGCTGCAACATTTTTCTGCTGTGCAACTGTGTCCTCCAGCTTGAAACATGACCTTGAGGGGTTACGGGGTTGGGGGGGGATGCCCAATGAATGCACAAGAAAACGGCAAGCTCCAGACGTCCGTCTCTGGGGATCTCTATATAAACAGTAAATACTCGCTGTGGAGGGGAGACTCTTCAGTGGAACTGCCTGCAGATTGGGCTTGGAGCTCCAGAGGGAATTTTTGTGAGCTGTATGTACCATGCTGAGGCAGACTTTGCAGTGATACAGCTGCCTTTTACTCTGCTCTGTTCCCGAGAGTGATCTCTAGAAACCCACTCTTTCACAGAGCTGGACTTGAGCAGAGTCAGAATTGCTCTGGTGTCCGTCCACAGTGTCTTAGCTGAGGTAAGCGGACATTTCTCTCTATGCTCTCAGGAAATTGATGCAACTTCAGATTAGGTTGCCCAAGACATTAAAAGTAGAGAGGAAGGATGCTTGAGAGAAAACTGAGAATACTAAACCAGGCAGGAGGTGGGAGCAGGGAATGCGTAGTTCCAGCACTTGGAAGGGTCAGGAAGAGGATCGTGAGTTTGAGATCTGCCTGGACTACCTCAGTGTGTTTAGGGCCACATGGTGAGTCTCTATCTAAAGAAGTATAAACCAGGCTTGGGCAGCAAAGGGCCAGGACCAGGTCCTTCACCTAACTCGTAGCCATGAATGAGACTCAACCTATCAATGCACATATCAGTCAAGTCAGATTTTCGCACAGGAGAAACCATTGATTCCTAATCACTGTTTAGAAAATATTATAAGGGGCCAGTGAGATGGTTCAGCATGTAAGGCGGCTTGCTGGGCCAGCCTGACGGCCTGAGCTCAACTGCTAGAACCCACATAAAAGAGCCGGCTATGAGCTGGGTGGTGGTGGCGCACACCTTTAATCCCAGCACTTGAAGGGCAGAGGCAGGCGGATCTCTGTGAGTTCGAGACCAGCCTGGTCTACAGAGCGAGATCCAGGACAGGCACCCAAAACTACATGGAGAAACCCTGTCTCAACACCCGCCACCCACCAAAAAAAGAGCTGGCTATGGTGGTGTGCATCTGTCATAGCAACTCCTGCAGTGAAATGGGAGGCAGGGAAGCTCATGGGCCAGTTAGCCTGGAGCAAGAAGCACGTCAGAACCATGAGAGAGACTTCTTCAACACAGTGGAAGGAGAGAACTGACTCCCTAAGGCTGTCTCTAAGCACAAAAGGGCTCCATCACACCCACACACCCGCATGCACACTCTCACACCACACAAAACAAAAATTACTTTAAAAAGTTATTACCAAGACAGTAGCACTGTTCATGCACAGGTGTGTGTGTGTGTGTGTGTGTGTGTGTGTGTGTGCACATGTGTGTGTGTATGTGCACGCGCACACATGTGTGTACATGTGCGTGTGTGCATGTGTGCATGTGTGTGTATGTGCACATGTGTGTACGTGTGTGTGCATGTGTATATGTACACATGTGTATACGTGTGTATGTGCACATGTGTGTACATGTGTGTGCATGTGTGTATGTGCACATGTGTGTACATGTGTGTGCACATTTTAGCTTGTATGCTTATTTATTGTAGTTCAGAGGTTCCATCCTAGCAGTTCAGGAGTGCAGGGCAAGTGGTCTACCCCTGAGCCACATTCCTAGACCTGAGTTTTACATTTTCATCAGGGACTATAGGGGAGACACCTCCTCCCAGCCAACAGAGGTAGTCACAGCTTCAGCTACTCCAAGTTGGGGTCCTGGGGGCCGTGATAGGTGCTGGGCCTGCCGGGCGAGGTTTATATGATATTTATATGATTCTTACCACCTACAATCTGGAAGGGGCACTGGCAGTGGTGGGCAGACCTGGCGCCCGGCCCCCCCCCCCCCGCCCCCGCCCCCCGTGTCCCTACTATAGAGGCTGAGTAGTGACAGAACACTAGGGAGGCCCTAGATACTAAAGCACACAACCAGCCTTCACCCACTGGCCCAGCATTCTTAGAAGAGCAAAGGGTTTCCAAGCCATCTTGGTTTCAGCTACAGCATACACGGCATTTTAAAACGAGTTTGCGCCTTTAATCCCAGCACTCGGGAGGCAGAGGCAGGCAGATCTTTGTGGCCAGCCTGGTCTACAGAGCGAGATCCAGGAAAGGCGCAAAGCTACACAGGGAAACCCTGTCTCGAGAGAAAAACAAAAACAAACAAACAAACAAACAAAAAAAAAAACGAGTTTGTACAAAGACATGCTCTCTGCCAGGTGTTCCTGGGTCAGGTGAAAGGGAACTCTCCACCTCACCATCTCAATTCTCTGCAAAAACTCTGCCATGTCAGCCACACCGCAAAGCTGTTCCTACCAACCACACCCACCCATCTTTGGGAGTAACGCACATTGAACCTGCTCAAACTATTTACCCATGAGCTTCTAAACACGTGGTCACAAGCCCGGAGAGGACCTTCCGGGAGGATGAGGTCTTTGTGGTGTTATGTACTGCTTCATAAACTTGGAACAAAGAAGGATGGTTGGTAAAATGCTTGCCAGGCAAGTTTGGTTACCAGAACTCACCTAAAAAGTTAAGTATGGTGACCCCCACTTGTAAGCACAGCCCTGGGGAGGTGAAGACAGGCAGATCCGTGGGCCTTGCTGGTCAGCTAGACTTGCCTACTCGTCCAGTTCCAGGCTGAGGAAGAGACCCTGTCTCTGGAAACAAGAGGGGGCCTGGGGAGACGGCTCAGCAGGTGAAGGTGCTGGCCCCTGAGCTGGGAGGCCCAAGTTCAGTCTCTAGAACCTGCTCTAGAAGGGGAGAACCAACCGCTACCTAGGACCAACAGGTCCTGTGACCTGTACGGGTGCTCAATGGCACTCATATCCACTCATGTGCACATACACACACACACACACACACACACACACACACACACACACGCAGGCACACACGTGCACACACACACACAAGTACATAACTAAATGTAAGAAAAATTAAAAATAAAACAAAACAAGATGGATGGCTCCTGAGGAGAGACACCTGAGCTTAAACTCTGGCTTCCACATGTGCATGCACACTCATACATCAGTGCACACTCATACATCAGTGCACACACATACATCAGTACCCACACATACATCAGCACACACTCATACATCAGTACCCACACATACAACCACTCCCATACACACAAAGACAGATAGACAGACAGACAGACAGAAAGTTCTGTCCCTTCCTTGTCTTCGATGACCAAAAGAACATGACTATTTCATAACCGGTGCTGGATTCTCTTCGGGCCCAACTGTATGTAACATTTGGCTGCACCCTGTCTCTTCAGGGAAAAGGAGCTGGCCTGGGGCATTGCAAACCTCGGGGCCTGACCTAAGGTCCGCAGTCCCACGGCCCTGGGTCAGGAAAGGAAGGTCC
>NC_134874.1:15390431-15510431 GCF_049852395.1 Peromyscus maniculatus bairdii | reverse complement strand
CAGAATCAGCTGAGGAACTGGCGAGGTGAGGTGGCTGTGGCTTGTTCTGCTTCTCTGATCTTCCAGCGTTCACCCCAATACCTGGCTCTGGGTTTGCTTTTATCAATAAGAACCTTTAAGATTCGCGCTGCACCTACCTACCTGGAACAGTTTTGCTATGGAGCACCACTGTCCTCAAACTTGCAGCCATCCCCCTGCCTCTGCCACTAGAACACTTTCTGGGATTCTAAGTGTGGACCACCATGCTGGACCCTGCCTTGCTTTCAGGTTACTGTGGTCAATATTGACGGAAACAGCCCTGGAGAGGAGAGACTTTTCTTGGCTCATGACTTCAAAGAGTTTCGTTTATCATGGTGGCGGAGTATGTCCGTCCACTGAGACGGCTGTGGGGGTGGCTGTTGTAGGTGTTTTTACCATGGTGTCGGGAAGCAGAGAGCCAGGCAGGAAGAGGGCAGACATAACATTCTCCCAAGTGTCTGACTGACTTCTGCCAATGGGGGCCCCACCTCCTAAAGGTGTCACAGCCTCCCAAAAGAGTGTCACCCGCTGGAAACAAGCACTCAATGCTTGCGCCAGTGGGATCCAGTTCAGATTCCAGCTGTGAGAAGGTAAATGTCTGTTGTTGAAGCTACCTAGACTGGACTGCTCGGCCATGGAAGCCCTGGCTGACGGAGATGAAATCTGATTATCAGCCTTCTGTGGAGACTGGCCAGTGGTTCCATATGTGTTTGCTTAAAAAACGATTTATCAGCTATAACCCTGACTAGAGCTTGACCAAAGGCCGGCTACACTGCGCTACAGAGAAATTCAACATTAGAAAAAGCAGAATCGCATTAGGAACACATTGACCTCTCACAGGCAAACACAGCCCACTGTTTCCTCCATCTCCCCATCTGCCTTGTTTGATGATGGAAATCAATGACAGAAATCGATTAAAACACAATTTCTTTTTTCTTTTTTTTTTTTTTTTTTGGTTTTTCGAGACAGGGTTTCTCTGTGTAGCTTTGCGCCTTTCCTGGAGCTCACTTGGTAGCCCAGGCTGGCCTCAAAATCACAGAGATCTGCCTGGCTCTGCCTCCCAAGTGCTGGGGTTAAAGGTGTGCGCCACCACCGCCTGGCTAAAACACAATTTTCTAACACACACACACACGCACACGCACACGCACACGCACACAGCACCAGCAGGAATGCTCAGTGCACAAAGGTACTTGCTGTCATGCCTGATGACCTGAGTTGGACCTAAACTCACATGGTAGACGGAGAGAATGGACCTCGGGCAACCCGTCCTCTGACCTTCACATACGAACACACTCAAATAAATGGTGATTTTTGTCTGTTTGTTTTTGTTTCTGAAGACAGGGTCTCTCTGTATAGCCCTGGCTGTCCTGGAACTCACTCTGTAGACCAGGCTGGTCTCAAACTCAGAGATCTGCCTGTCTCTGCCTCCTGAGTGCTGGGATTAAAGGTATGTGCTATATTCACGTGTGTGTGTGTGTGTGTGTGTGTGTGTGTGTGTGTGTGAGAGAGAGAGAGAGAGAGAGAGAGAGAGAGAGAGAGAGAGAGAGAGAGAGAATAATAAGGAAATGACACAACATGCTAATAAAAATTAGCGATAAGCAGCCAAGCTTGATGGCAGCTCCTTCAGTCCCAGCCCGTGGGTAAAGCCTGGAGTTAGCAAGCCTGGGCCCTGAGAGATGACTCACTGGTTAAGAGCACTGATTACTCTACCAGAGGATCCGAGTTTGATCTCCGGCACCCCAGACTGTGGCTCACAACCATGTGGAATTTCAGTTCCAGGGGATCTGCCTGAAGGGGTTGAACTCGCCCACTTTCACAACTGAATTTAGGTCCCGGTTCTCTGAGAAGGGCAAACCGGCGTCTTTTCCAACAAAAGGCCATTTATCTACAAGACCCTTACCTTCAGGGTCTGGGGAGAGGACGAACCCAGAGGGTCTGAGTCAGCCTCACAGTATCTCAAGGACAAACCCAGCTGTCCCTTCTGAGTCACGTCTAAGCTTGTGCAGATGTGTCCAAAAACGATACGACTAAACCTCAGCCTATTAGAAATACACTAATCTGCCTGCTGCCTGCTTAACCTGTTATGTAGCTGACCCTGAAGCTCTTCTTAGCTGTGCTTAAAAGGAGACCACACATCCCTCTGGGGTGGTTGCCATTTTGTACAGGTGAATGCCCCCACATGCATGTGGTGTCATAAACGCCCTTTGTTCTTGCATATACTGTTTGAGTCTGGGGGTCTTCCTTCAGCGTTTCCTCGGACCCTACATGATCCTCTCTCTGGCCTCCCAGGGAAGCAGGCATGCACACAGTGCACAGACATATATGCAGACAAAACATATCCATGTGCATAAAATTGAGTTTAAAGTTAAAAAAAAAAGTTAGCAAGCTCCTCCCCAGGATGGGCTGTCTCAACACATGAAACAGCCAGGTGAGGTGGGGCACCCCTTTAATCCCAGCGCTAACGAGGCAAAGGCAGGTGGAATTAGATAGCCTGGACTGCAGAGTGAGTTCAGAGCAGTCAGGGCTGCATAGAGAGACTCTAGCTCCAAAAACAAACAAATAAACAAACAGAAAGGACAATTAGGTAAGGAGAATTTGGAGGACAAAACGTGCTCATACTGCAACCAAGCGTCTTCTATGTAGTTTTAAAATCTTTGTCAGCCATAGACCCAAGAAGAGTCAGGCATGGTTGGGCAAGCCTTTGATCCTAGCGCTCAGATCTCCGTGAGTTCGAGGCCAGCCTGGTCTACAGAGTGAGTTCCAGGACAGTCAAGAGAAACCCTGTCTTAAAAAAAAACAAAAAAAAAGGGGGTTGGGGATTTAGCTCAGTGGTAGAGTGCTCACCTAGCAAGCGCAAGGCCCTGGGTTCGGTCCTCAGCTTAAAAAAAAAAAAAAGAATTTGGCAGTAGCTCCCAGGGCACCATCTGTACTTGAAAAAAGTACTGACTATCAAGCCACTATGAACCTAAAAAGGAAACCCAAGAAGGTTGAGTGTGGTAGTGAGTACCTATGATCCCAGCACCTAGCGGGCTGAGGGTGAAAAGTCCTAAGTTATCCCATCTGGGCTGCATAGGAAAACTCTCTCTTAGTAAATCAAGATGAATACTCAAGAAAAGGAG
This sequence comes from Peromyscus maniculatus bairdii, assembly GCF_049852395.1. Taxonomy (NCBI): domain Eukaryota; kingdom Metazoa; phylum Chordata; class Mammalia; order Rodentia; family Cricetidae; genus Peromyscus; species Peromyscus maniculatus. The sequence goes on along the minus strand of NC_134874.1, from coordinate 15,507,294 downwards.
AGAAAGGTGTTTAGGACACATGTACTCCAGACAGTTTAAATCTTAAGTTTCCTATCAGACTCTTATAAAAGAGAAGGATATCCGGCCGGGCGGTGGTGGCGCACGCCTTTAACCCCAGCACTCGGGAGGCAGAGGCAGGTGGATCTCTGTGAGTTCGAGGCCAGCATGGACTACCAAGTGAGCTCCAGGAAAGGCGCAAAGCTACACAGAGAAATCCTGTCTCGAAAAACCAAAAAAAAAAAAAAAAAAAAAAAGGATGCTCTGTCAGGAAAACGGCAAGTGCTGTTCTCTTAGCGAAGCCCCAGAGAGTAAGGTGAGGAGCAGATGTTTTTCACCGCCCAGCAGGGAATGGGGAGGAAAGAAAGAAGATAGTTTCTGCCCCTAGAACTGAGCCAAACTAAACCCTTTCTTCTTTATGTTGTCTTTGGTCACAGTGTCTTTTCACAGCCACAGAAAAGTAAATGAAGCCAGGCGGTGGTGGCGCACGCCTTTAACCCCAGCACTCTCTGGAGGCAGAGCCAGGCGCATCTCTGTGAGTTCGAGGCCAGCCTGGTCTACAGAGTGAGAAAAGTAAATGATACACAAATTGAAGGAAGGACTTTTATTTTGCTTCAGGGCTTCGGTCCATGACGTCATCGAGCAGCTCAGTCCTCAGCGGTGGGAGTGTGTGACGGAAACTATTCACATCAGAGTGGACCAGGAGTGTGACAGGACCGTGGCCAGGGGTAACCATCAAAGGCCTGCACCCACACACCCGGGTTCACCTAGGTTTCACAGCTCCACTGGCTGAGGAGGAAACATTTCAAAATGGGAACCTGTGGGGGACATTTCTGATTCAAATCATAACAGTGTCCAAAGAGACTCAGTCGGTGTGGAAAGCCTACAGAGATGGTGTGGGAACCACTGTGAACGCACAAGAAACTATAAACCTATGGGAAATAGACCGAGGAGGTCAGACAATGGTGTACGCCAGCGTAGGAAATCATCGTATACTTCTGATTTCTCCAAGAGGGAGATTTGTCACAAAGGACATGGGAGAGGCTTTACGAGAGCCTGGGAACTCGGAGGCCGGCCACGAAGACCAAGACGGATATATTTGACTGCATAAACATTCAGCTGTTTTGTGTGACAAAGGACACCATAAATAAAATCCATTCAAATGGCGGAGCTGAAAAAAAAATGTTTGCAATCTAAATAACAGCGGCCAGCATCTGCTGCCTGTTACCGTGTGCCAAGCAACAGCCCGCTTCCTCCACATGCATTTGCCTCCGGGAACGCCTCCAAGTAGGAATCATGGTTGACGCTAGCAATGGCTATCCCGCAGATGCAGAAACTGAGGCACGACAAGGTCACATAAGTTGCTGAGGTCACGTGGGCAGGCAGGGCGGACTCAAGATGTGACCCTTGGCAGCGCTCTGGGTCACCCCTCAGACGGAAGCCAAGAAAGCCGAATTGCACACTATTTAAAGAACTTTTACAAATTGACCTGGCCAAGCCAAGCCACAGGCAAATGGACTATTTACACAAGAGCAAACCCAAATGGCTAATGGACTTTGGAAAAGACACTCAAATTCAACTCGGGTAGTGGGGGGGGGGCGGGGGACGACACGCGAACGAGGGGCTGAAGAAACGGCTCCGGGGATGAGAGCACTTGTTCTTAAGCGAGGACCTGAGTCTGGCTGCCAGCACCCATGTGGGTCACCTCACCAACCACCTGTAACTCCAGCGCCAGGGGATCTGACAGCCCCCCTCCCCCCGACAATGAAAATAAATTTAACAAATAAAGGGAAGCAGCAAGGAGCCATTACTCCAAGCGTCGCACTGAGATGGGCAAGGGGCGTCAACGCCACGGCAGAAATGTGGAGAAAAGGGCATTCTCACACTCCGTGGCCATTGGGGAAAGCAATCTGGCAATGTCCGTTAAATTGAAACTGAATGTCCCCTTTGACATGCTAATCCCATTCCTGGGAAGCTGTCCCAAAAAATAAAAAATAAAAAGACAGCAAGTATTCAAGTATTTTTTTTTTAAAGATGTTTATGGGAGGTCTTTGTTGTTGTTGTCTTGGTGGTAGATGGGGTCAGAAAACTGGCCACAGAGTGAATGCGCATCCAAAGAAACTGGGCAATGATTGAATGAGTTATGCTATGTCCTTCCTCTGGGATATTTAATTAATAATGAAGGATAATTGTTAGCATTTAGGCATCTGTACTGGCCTGCCCTTAGGGTTCTGACAGGCTTTATCTTCAGCTGCAGCAGCTAAGGGCACCCCTGTGCACATTCGCTACGTTTCTTTACAAAAGGCGGACTTTGCCCACCTCCCATCTCTTTTCTCTTCCTTCACTCTGGTCCCTAGGGACCCGTCTCTGCCCCCTTCTCTCCCCTTCCCTCAGTAAACCCCCCACGTGGGCCTGTTGTATGGTTTGACTCCTTCGTGCCGCCACTTTTAAAATACAACAGCAATGACCACCTCTGATTTTTAGTATGTCCACAAATTACTGGGAAGTGTGAAAAACATGATGCTTAAAAAAAATGCATGTTGTCTCCTGTTTTTTTTTTTTTTTTTTTTTTTTTGTGTGTGTGTGTGTGTGTGTGTTTTGTTTGTTTGGTTTTGGTTTTTTGGTTTTTCGAGACAGGGTTTCTCTGTGTAGCTTTGCACCTTTCCTGGAACTCACTTGGTAGCCCAGGCTGGCCTCGAACTCACAGAGATCCGCCTGCCTCTGCCTCCTGAGTGCTGGGATTAAAGGTGTGCGCCACCACCACCTGGCTCCTGTTCTTCTAAAATAAGGGGGAAGAAATACCTGTGGAAGACCTCAGGTTAAGCCAGAGAGGCGTAAAGAACACACACTGGCTGCTGGGGAAGTTGGGGGACTTGTGTGAGGAAAGGGCTGAGGACAGACAAGTGTCAAACTGCAGCTCACACGTCAAACCACCTTGCTGCCTGCATTTTCATGAATAACACTGAACTGGAACGTGGCTGTTCACAGGGCTGGGGCTGGGGGTCAGACTAGTGCATGGGCCGCAGCGTAAAATGCAGAAGTGCTCGCTACTCTTTAGGCCTGTCTCTGCCCTGTGTGACTTGAGAGGGTGTGCCTTCCTACTGTTTGCAATCAGGGGTGTCGCTCCTCCCACCGGTACCTAGGCTCTCTCTACTGCGTCACTCATGGGCCATCTCTACGCTTTGACAATCTAAGGCAGGGCTGAGTATGAGACGGAGGTGCTGTGACCCATAAGCCCCAGGCACTTACAGTACAGAATACAGTTTGCACAACCAGCCGGCGTGGTGGCACACACTTTTAACTCCAGCATTTGGGAGGCAGAGGCAGGTAGATAGATCTCTGTGAGTTCGAGACCACCATGGTCTACCTAGAGAGTTCCCTGCCAGTCTGGGCTACCTAGCGACCCTGTCCAAAATGAAAACAAGGTACTTGTTGCTGGAGAGATATGAGCCTGCACACACATATACCAGGGCCAAGGGGGAAGTAGGCCAATATGGTTTTACATTCTGGAGGGGAGGTGGGGACCACAGCCACTGGCTGGACCCGGGCTCTAAGGGAAGCATCGAGGGAGCCTCGATCCTCAGGCTTGCTGTTTGCCGTGACTCTCGCTCCCACACTTCCCTCAGTCACACACGTTTACAGAACAAGCACACAAGTGAACAGAGAGAGCGACACAATCCCCAGAGGAGCTGGCACGCTGCTAACCTGGAATGAAATGCAGATTGCTGTAGGGGAATGGCAGGGGTGGCTGGCACTGAACCTGTCTGTCACAGTCATCACTGTCCCTGCCTCCACCGTCTGAAAAATGACGCTCCTCCAAGCAACTGCGCCCTTGGGAGGTGAGTGGGGTGTGATTAGCTTTGGTCAGTTGCCTAGACCATGCTGTGGACATGGAGATGTGACAGTCAGGGCTGCTCTCCTGAGAGTTCCCTGATTTTTCTAAAGGGCTTTTGGGATCCAGGGATGTAGCTCAGTTCATGGAGTGTCTGCCTAGCATGCCTGAAGCCCTGGGTTCAATTATCAGCACTACATAAAACATGCTGGCACATGCCTGTAACCCCGGCATTTGGAAGGTGGAGGCAGGACCGCCACAAGTTCAAGGCCATCCTCAGCTACATGGTGAGTCAGAGGCCAGCCTGGGCTACATGAGACCCTGTCTCAGGAACTTTGAATTTGGCAGCTCCTCAGAGAGTGAATCATGGCATTCTCATGTGTTGTAGAATATTATTTTAAGGTTTATTACTTTTGTTTATGTTGCATTTGTTTAACTCTGTGAAACTGTGTTACTTTGCCTGTCTAAAACACCCGACGGTCTCATAAAGAACTGAATGGCCAATAACAAGACAGGAGAAAGGATAGGCAGGGCTAGGAGGCAGGGAGAATATATAGAAGGAGAAATTTGGGAGAAAAAATAATCAAGGAATGAAAAAGGAAGAAGGAGGACTTCAGGGGCCAGCCACCCAGCCAGCCATGGAGTAAGAGTAAGATGCAGAAGTATGAGAACGAGAAAAGCCCAGAGGCAAAGGTAGACAGGATAAGTTAAGAAAAACTGGCAAGAAATAAGCCAAGCTAAGGCTGAGCATTTATAATTAAGAATAAGCCTCTGTGTGTGATTTATTTGGGAGCTAGGTGGCGGGCCCCCCAAAAGAGCAAAAACAACCAACAACACTCATATGATCCAGCAGTTCCTCTCCTAAGTTAAAAGCCCAAAGAATTAAAAACGGGTCATCCAAAGCAATATATGTACAGGTGTGAACATAAAAGCACTATATGACTTTTAGCAGTGACCAAAAGGTAGAAATAGCCCCCATGGGGCAGATAAACAAATAAACAAAATGTGGTCTCTTCATCCAGTGGAACGTGGTTCAGCCACACAAAGGAACCCCAGAAACTCAAGGCAAAGGGAAGAAATCAGCTGCAAACAGTCAAATACTGCAGGAGCTCATTCACATGAGATGTCCAGAAGAGACAAATCTAGAGACAGACAGAGAGACAGATGCCGGGGGGGCCTCAGAGAGGGGGAGGATGACAGTTACTGAATGTCTTTGGGGGATGAGGAAAAGGTTTTGAAGCTAGGCAGAGATCATGGGGACAGAGCACAGGAGAAGGTATTAAAGACTTTCCCCTTTTATTTATTTATTTATTTATTTATTTATTTATTTATTTATTTATTTATTTATTTATTTATTTTTTTTTTTTTTTGGTTTTTCGAGACAGGGTTTCTCTGTGTAGCTTTGCGCCTTTCCTGGAACTCACTTGGTAGCCCAGGCTGGCCTCGAACTCACAAAGATCCACCTGCCTCTGCCTCCCGAGTGCTGGGATTAAAGGCGTGCGCCACCACCGCCCGGCGACTTTCCCCTTTTAAAATGGGCAGTTATACAGTGTGTGAATTTTGTGTCAACAATAATAACAATGATAATAATAAATAGAACCTTGCAAGGATATGGTTTTTACAGTAGGCAAACCTCTTTTTTACACTGTTTATCTTTATCACTTTTGACTTATATGTATACATATACATACATATGTATATGTGTATGTGTGCAAGAACACCGTAGGGCATAGATGAGAGTCGGGTGACAACTCCTGGGAGTCTGTCCTGTCCTTCTACCACGTGGGTCCCAGGGATCAAACTCAGGTCCTCAGTCCTCACCTCCCTGGCCCAGCCAAGTCTTTTTTTGTATCTTATTTATTTATTTATTTACTTATTTATTTACTATGTACATAGTATTCTGCCTGCATGAATGCCTGCAGGCCAGAAGAGGGCACCAGATCTCACTATAGATTGTGAGCCACCATGTGGGTGCTGGGAATTAAACTCAGGACCTCTGAAGGAGCGGTCAGTGCTCTTAACCTCTGAGCCATCTCTCCAGCCCATGAACTTGACCTTTGTGTGTATGTGTGTGTGAGACAGGGTTTCTCTGTGTAGTTTTGGTGCCTGTCCTAGAACTCGCTCTGTAGACCAGGCTGGCCCCGAACTCAGAGAAACCCATACCTCTGCCTTCCGAGGGCTGGGATTAAAGGCATGCGCCATCACACCCCAGTCTTTTTTGTATCTTGGGGAGACAAAGACAGGGCAAACCAGGACCCTAAATGACGGCAGAGACAAATACTAAACAACCACAACATTCTGGGGGGTGAAGCTCAGGGGTGGAATGCTTGAGTAACCTGCATGATGTCCTAGGTTCAGTTCCCAGCACCAGAAAAAAATACAACAGGTTCTCGACTCTGTCACTGGCCTCTTCCAGAACTCTCGATTACACAGTGAAAGAGCCTAACCCTTCAGGCTTACACCCCCAAGCCCCAGGAAATGAGAAACTAAAAATCTAGTTCCAAGGGCAAGCTGACTCAATCATTATTCAACCATCCCTGCCACAATGTAACAATGTAAAGAGATGCGCTCAACTGTGACTGGGATAATTGCAAGTGTTCCAGGAAGGACCACTGTGACCTTTGTGTAAACTCCACTCCCGCCCTGATACCCCCCTTGAGGTTTCCGGGAAAATGTGCATGGGACGTGACTGTACCCACCCTGTGATCAGGCCATGATCTTATGAAATTAGCCTCTAGACATAAATCAATTGAAACGAAATTGTTTGGGAACTGTAATCTTGTGGTTTTTGTGGGTTTTTCCTTTAAAAACACCTATGTGGCTACAATAAGATGCGACTCTTGCTCTTTGGAGCTGAGTTAGCCCGTCTGTACAGTCACTTCAATAAGCCTCGTGCTGTTGCATCAACTGGACCGGAGTCTGGGTTCTTGGGGCGCCCACTTGAGACCCTAGATGTTGGGGTCTATCAACAGGATCCCAGGGGCTATCTGCATGCTGCCCTTTCTACTTGAATATCTGTCATGTGCAGAAAGTATTAGAATACACAAAACGAAATCACCTCCTGGCCAAGAGAATAGAACAGAATCTCTGGCCTGGGTGGAGACCTAATATTCCTGTGGGCCCTGTCATTCACTTAGCCAGAAACCACGCTAGGAAGGTGGGCTTGCCCTAGGCACTGCAGCTGGGTGGCGGCGGCGGCGGCGGCGGCGGCGGCGGCGGCGGCGGCGGCGGCGGCGGCGGCGGCGGCGGCGGCGGCGGCGGCGGCGGCGGCGGCGGCGGCGGCGCACGCCTTTAATCCCAGCACTCAGGAGGCAGAGGCAGGCGGATCTCTGTGAGTTTGAGGCCAGCCTGGTCTACAGAATGAGTTCTAGGACAACCATAGCTACACAGAAAAGCCTTGAAAAGCCAAAAAGAGGGGATGGGGGGAGGACACAGTAATTAATCATTTAATGAGATACTGTAGTTTACCTACTACAGTAGATTATGGGTTGTAACCACACAGGGCCCACCCACTTTTCTGAATTACTCAGAAAAATCTAACTTTCCTAAGCATGCTTTCTTTAACACTTTGGTCTTTTCCCGCACAATTTTGGGCTTCTTCACTCTTTCTCCTGCCCTGTGGCTGCTTGTCTGCCCCGGGTCTGACCTCCATGTGAGTTTTTTTGGGCTCCTGTCTGAGTCCACTCTTATTAGTGAGACCAAGAACACTAAGAGGAAACCCTGATTTCCCCTTTATAGCCATTAAGCTCTCCCCCCAAATTCCATCCGGCAAAAGATACCCTTTGCAATACTGTGCTTCTGGAACAGGAGACAAAGAGTAGTTTTATCTAAAGGGGAGCAAGACTCAAAAGTGAACTGCTGCTGTCCACTCGTAACCTAGTGGCTCTCTCCTTGCAGAAAAAAAGACAATCCCGTGCGTGGCTACAGCTTAGGTAGAAGAAATACAGCTTTTCGGCATCAAGGCCTAAAAATGATAATTAAAAACAATCCCAGCTGGGCGTGGGGCCCTACGCCTTTAGTCCCAAGCAACAGTCAGGCTACATAGTGAGGCCCTGTACACACACACACACACACACACACATACACACACAAATCCCCAGATTTATTTTTCAGGGGTAGGGCAGCAGTGTGTGTGTGTGAGAGAGAGAGAGAGAGAGAGAGAGAGAGAGATAGATAGATAGATAGAGAGAGAGAGAGAGAGAGAGAGAGAGAGAGAGAGAGTAAGGGAGGGAGAAAGGCTTGAGATGATTGAGATGAACCAGGTCCCATTCTTCTGGTTATCTCCAGCTAGTCTTGGCGTTTCAGAAAACAGGATGGACTAGCTTTGGGTGCAATGTTTAAATAATCGCAGAGATGCCAGCGTTGAACACACAGGCTGGACAGATTAGCCATACCCTCCATGACTCACCACCTCTAGAAAGCTCACTCTTCCAGAGAGGTGAGCATGTCCCTGTTCAAAGTCAGCTTGGTTTTGTTTGTTTGTTTTGGTTTTTCAAGACAGGGTTTCTCTGTGTAGTTCTGGTGCCTGTCCTGGATCTCGCTCTGTAGACCAGGCTGGCTTCGAACCACAGAGGCCTGGCTCTGCCTCCTGAGTGCTGGGATTAAAGGCATGTTCCACTGCCGCCCGGCTGTCAGATTGGTTCGATGGAGGACCAAAGGCAGGGTCTCACACATACTCGGCCATGCTCTGCCTCAGAAACACACCCCAGCCCTCGGGTTCTTTCTGTATCTTTAGGGTGTGACTAGTAGAGTGGAGAAAAACCAGCAGTTCTTCCCACAGCTTCACCCGGCTCGCTCACACTTCCACAGTTCTGGAACATTCTGGCAGAGAGCTCCCTATCAGGCTCCTGCTGCTCAACATGGGAGGAAGCTTTAGAGTACTGGCCAGGTTTCGGAGTGGGGCATGTGAAGGCTGATCTAGGGTTTAATGCCTGTACGTGCTGTCGGACCGGATCTTCCTATATTTTTTAGCACAGACACCCAAGCCATTGCATAACACATCAACTTTGAAAATAAACGTCCCAAGTCACCTACAGTAAAATCTGCTTGCTTGGATTAAGAGAAACAGGTCCTGAGCTGAAGTCCACCAAGCTGTTCTACTAAAGGGTTAATAACCCAGAAACCTCCGGAGGACTGAGAAAGTCCGGGCAAGGAGGCTGGCATGCTGGTAACAGTTTCTGCAGGCTGTAAGGATCCAGGAAGGCCCTGACCAACCCTGCCTCCTCCCACCGGCATTTACAACTTGGATGCTCCAGGGGAACACATGTGCATATGGGATCTTCCATCCCAAAGTTCTCTTCTCTGTCCTAGAAAGCCCCAAGTCCCCTTCACCTGGCTGCACAGTCTCCACTCCCGAGAGAGACTGCAGCCCTTCACTGTTCTGATTAAAGAGAGATCTGCTTCTGTGGAGGTTGGTCCTCTCTTTGATTTTCATGTCCCCTCAGCCAATCCAGATGATTCAGCAACTCCTTTATAATTTATAGTTTGGAGGTGGCAGGAGATTCGCCGTGATGGTGCTGCATCAAGATTTATCCCTCTGGGAAGTGGTGTGTGTGTGTGTGTGTGTGTGTGTGTGTGTGTGTGTGAATGTATGCCACATGTATGTGTGCCTGTGGGAGTCAGAAGAGGGCATTGGATCCTGCCTGGCATGTGAGCTGCTGAACACTGGGAACAGAGCTCTGGTCCTCTAGAGCAGTGGTTCTCAGCCTTCCTAATGCTGTGACCCTTTAATACAGTTTCTCATGTTGTGGTGACCCCAACCATAAAATTATTTAGTTGCTACTTCATAACTGTAATTTTGCTAGTGTTATGAATCATAATGTAAATATCTGATATGCAGGCTATCTGTTATGCAACCCCAAAGGGGTCACGACCCACAGGCTGAGAACTGATGCTCAGGAAGGAAGCATGCACACGGTCACCTCTCCAGTTCTGCTCCGGGAACAGATAGGATGTTCCTATCTGTCACTGCATTTGGGGGTCTCTCTCTCTCTCTTTCTTCTTCAGCACTTAGCTGGGAATTTCTGTGTTCAATGGGTCTTGTCTGCACCATGCAGAGGTGAGCTGCTTATTTAGAGACTTGAATCGCCTGGAATGCAAGATATTTCCGAAACAATGGGTGAGTGACCTGAAATAAAAGGAAACAAAACATGAAATCCTGCTGACTTCCAGACATCTGCCAGCATCAGGCCGAGTTAAATCCGGGAAAGTGTCGGGTAGATGGACTTGTGCCCGTGTGTGCTTGTGTGTGTGTGTGTGTGTGTGTGTGTGTGTGTGTGTGTGCATGTGAGCATGGGAACATGTGAAGGCCAGAGGTTGACATTGGCTGTCTTTAGTTTCTTTTTAGCTGTTTATATTCTATTTATTCAGTGTGTGTGTGTGTGTGTGTGTGTGTGTGTGTTAGCACAAGTGTGGAAGTCAGAGGACAACTTGCAGGATTTGGGTTTTTTCTTCCGCCATGTGGGCCCCAGGGAATCGAACTCAGGCTTGAGGATAGACGCCTTTATCTTGTGTGCCACCTTGGCCAGCCCTGCTTTGTTGTGTGTGTGTGTGTGTGTGAGGGCGTCTATAAACCACGGCACGTCTGTGGAGGGTGGAAGAAAACTCTTGGGAGCTGCTTCTCTCCTTCACCGTGGGCTCTGGAGATGATGGCACTCAGGTCATCAGGCTTACACAGCAATGGCTTTATGAACTGAGCCTTCCCACTGACCCTTCACTGCTGATCAGGCTGCAATGGCCGGCCAGCAAGATCAAGGGACCGGCCTGTCTCCACCGTCTGTGGGCTGAGATGACAGCCTTCGAACCACTGACGCTGCCCTTTTTGATGTGGGTGCTAGAGATGTGCACTCGTGCCTCCTCGCTTACATGGCAGACCCCTTATCAACTCAACCCCGTCTCCAGCCCCAGGCTTATTTTTGAGGACTTAACCGGAGGGAGAACAATTCTGCAGAGACCAAGGACCTGAATTTGGGAAGTGGGGTGATCAAATGCCTAATCAAAACAACTTAAGGCTGGAAAGTATTTTGAATCCCTGGTAGTATTGTCTGCAGATGCAGTAAGCCAAATGGAGTCAAATTAAAAGTAAAGGACCAGGTTTAATCTGAGCAAAGCATTCCTAGCTGAACTCAGTGGGGTGGAGGGGGGTGGGGTGGAGGGGGTTGTTGGAGGAAGGAGGAGAAATTATGTAGCTGGTCTGGGGAGCAGTAACTTAAATACTCTGTAGGCGTGGTCTTGAGCAGCTTGGGGGAGGAGCCGATGCTTGGACGGCTTTCTCAAAGGGGCAGGGTCTGGAGAGGGAGGAGGGGGGTTGAGGCGGAGCTTCCAACGGACCAAGGGAAGCAAAGATTTAGTCTAAGTTAGGGTTATTATTTTGCTGTGATAAAAACATGACCAAAGGCAGTTTAAAAACAAAAACAAACAAACAAAAAAAACTTATGCTTCCACATCACTGTTCATCCTCGAAGGAAGTCAGGGCGGGAACCTGGAAGCATTAGCTGATGCAGAGGCCATGGAGGGGTGCTGCTTACTGGCTTGCTCCCCATGGCTTGCTCAGCCTGCTTTCTTATAGAACCCAGGACCACCAGCCCAGGGAGAGCACCACCAACCACGGGCTGGGCTCTCTTCCATCAATCACTAATTATGAAAATTCCCTACATGATAAGAATGATAAACGGCACTGGTTACCACACGAAAAGGTCACGAGCCACGGCCACAACTACCTAGTAGCAGATCTTTATTAGGAGGAAGAGGGATGGGGGAAGAACCAGGCCTGGGAAAGGAGCATGCGCAGAGAGAGGGAAAGCTGTTGGGGGGGGGGGGGCAGAACAGAGAGAGAGGGTGGGTTCTGGGTCACGGCTCTTTAAGGCGCAGGTGGGCCTACAGAGCTACACCACACATGCACTGATTGAGTGACCACACAGCGAGCACATAGTCACCATCACACACTGATGACCTAAGACGCGAGACCTTTTGCTTAACCCCTGAACTGCGCATGTGCGGTCCTGCCGCTGGAGTGAGGGCAGAACTCTATCACTATGGGCTTGCCTACAGCTTGAGCTTGTGGAGGCGATTGTCTCAGCTGGGGTTCCCTCCTCTCAGGTGATTCCAGCTTGTGTCACACTGATGTCAAATTAGCCAGCCCAGATTTGCTCTGGCTCACGTTATTAGAAGGCTTTGAGTCCCCTGTACAGGGAAGGCATGGCGGTGGTATTCATGGCAGTCTATGGTTGGCAGCCCCAGGAAAGGAGGATCGAGCTGTTTGGAGCAAGCACAGGGAGAGACACTGAGCGGTCCCCTGCCTCCTCTCTAGAGACCCAGCCAAGGAGGCTGTTGGAAGAGGCCCTGCCGACACTACACAGCCACCAAGTTTCTGTCAGGTCCTTCTCATTGTACTCCCAAGTTCTCTTCCCTTGGGCTGGGGATGTGTAGCTCAGTGGTCGAGTGCTTGCCTGGAATGTCAAAGGCTCCTGGGTTCCATCTTTAGAACGGAAACAAAAGACAACGAAGGACCCCTCCATAAACATCAACAGCAACTCCCCCCCCACCAACAAACACACAACCATGACACCCTTCTTCTCCATTTCCCATGTAGGTTTTTTGTTTTGTTTGAGACAGGATGTATGAGTTACTTTTTGCTGCTGTAATAAAACACCATGAATAAAAGCAACATATGAAAGAAAGTTCATTTTGACTTACAGTTCCAGAAGAGTGCGAGTCCATCCTGGTGGGAGGGCACAGTAGCAGGAGATGGGCATGGCGGCAGGGGCAGGAAGCCAAGGAGGGATATCTTCAAAGGCAAACGTAAGGCAGACACTGAAGTGGGACAAGCCACAGACCCTCAAAGCCCAACCTCAGCACGTACTTCCTCCAACAAGGCTGCACCACCTCCCCTAACGGCTCCACTGCCTGGGAGCCAAGTGTTCAAATACCAGAACCCATGCGGGAAATTCCTCATTAAACCACCACACAGGGTCTCACTATGTATCCCAGGCTGGCCTGGAGCTCTCTTTGTAGACCAGGCTGGCCTTCAACTCACAGAGATCCGCCTGCCTCTGCCTCCCAACTGCTGGGATTGAAGGCGTGCGCCACCATGTGCCTGGCCTCTTTTTCACTATTTTACCACCTTTATCATACATATTTTTAATTTTTTTCTCCTATCAGACGCACTCCCTGTTCCCTGCAGGCTCATGGGTGAAAATTATAACTGAAAAATATCACCATGAACCTCAATTGAGGCACAAGAAAGTAACTTCCTATAAAAAGGCCTCCTAGTAAAATACTACATTGCAGAATTATTTTGTTGTCGGCAGTGCTGAGGATTGAACCCCTGGCCTCATGCATGCTACGCAAATAGGTTACCATGGAGACACACCAGCCCAGTATACAGTTTGTATTTTTTTTTTGTGTGTGTGTGGGGGTGTGTGTTTCAAGACAGGGTTTCTTTGTGTAGTCCTGGATGTCCTGGAATTAGCTCTGTAGACCAGGCTAGCCTCAAACTCACAAAGATCGGCCTGCCTCTGTCTCCTGAGTGCTGGGATTAAAGGCGTGCGACACCACTGCCCAGCCAGTTTGTATTTTTTACATAGTAAATCTATAACCCTAGAACTGCCATTTGGATATCACGGATGGCCACGAGTCACTAAAACAGACAAAGACACATGATGGTGCAGGTTCCCAGGGTTTGATGATGAAAGTTTCCTAGACATATGACCCCATGTGACCATGGCACCAAGAAGTGCAGGCACGTGACATCATGGGGCAGGAAGTGGAGGCAGAAATTTTATAAATCACCACTTCTCTTTTTTGAGGCCTGAAAGATAGTATGGACTGTGTATGTGTCATGTGACCATTTCTGACTTAAAATGATGATAAAGCCTATATAAAGAACCCTTGGAAAAATGAGTCAACAGTTAGTTTTGTTTTTGAATAGCTCTTCCTTCTTTCTCTTTCTCCACATCAACTCTTCCCATACAACGAACATCCTATTTCTTCCTACACAGTGCATATCCTTCTCATGACCTAGCTCTACAATTGTTTCTAGTACATTTATTTACTTACTTTGAGAGTGTGTGTGTGTGTGTATGTGTGCATGCATTTCTTGACACGCATGTGAGGGTCAGAGGACAACTGTCGGGGGTCGGTTTTCTCCTTCTATCATGTGGGTCTCAGGTTTGAATTCAGATCATCAACCCTACCTCCTTTACCCACTGAGCCACCTCACCAGCCCAAGATATTCTAATTTCAGCTCAAGCTCAAGTGCCCAGATAGAGAGGCACTGAGAGGAGAGAAGCATGGGTGAGGCTTCTCGAAGAGAGTCACAGGAAGGAAGACATACCCGAGTGTGTGTATTGGCTCCTCAAGAGAGAGGGTTTCAGTCTTCACAGGTTACTAAACCCGTGCAAACTCCTGGGTGATGTCAGTGTCTTGGGCCAGAGAGGCCACTCTCTGTGGGCTTTCAAATAGGCCATGTCTTTTACTCGGGCAATTCATCACGGGGCTGGAGAGATGGCTCAGTGGTCAAGAACACCTGTTGCTCTTGCTGAGGACCTGGGTTCTATTTCCAGCACCCCACGGAAACTGACATCCCTAACTAAAGTTCCAGAGGATCCAATGCTGTCACCCCTCCAGAGGTGGCGGGACCTGGGAGAACGGAGCCGGTAAATGAGGCCGACTAAAGTCTCATGCAACAGTTAATCTGATTCAGGGCTTCAGACAATTAATACTCCGAGGGTTAAGAGAAATCATACGAATAAAGCTCTCATGAGTTCAAACTATACACAATCACAATGACAAGCCGCAAATGGCAAAACATATTTTTCCATAGAGGCTTATAAGGGGTAGTTTAAAATTTTAATTGAATTAAAATTAACACCATCAAGTAATAATGAGTAATCTGAATAAACTCACTTCTGTCCACTACACCTGGGAGAAGCACAAAAACACGTTCCAAGAACAATTCTGTGTTTTGAAGACACTGAGGCCACAAGACTCTTGTTTTCTTGGAGTTTTCTCACCAACACTCAGAATTCTCTTCACACGACTCCATTCTTGGACCATGTTTTGACACAATGCCTTCTCTAGCTTCGACAGGCACCAGGCACAGATGTGGTATATCAACGTACATACAGGCAAAACATACACATAATTTTCAAAGATTAAAAAAATATAATCATCCATCAGAAACCATCCACGAGGGGCTGGAGAGGTAGCTCGGCCTTGAAGAGTGCACACAGCTCTTGCAGAGGACCCAAGTTCAGTTCCTAGCACTCATGGTTGATGCCTCACAACTTAGGGATCTGATGCCTTCTCCTGGCCCCTATGGGCACCTGCACACATTCGCACAGATATGCATAAACAGTCATAAAAGTAATGGAAGGGAGAGGTGCCTCAGGGGCTATAAGATCACTTGCTGTTCTTGTAGAGGACCTGAATTCAGTTCCCAGTCCCCTTATGAGAACTCACAATTGTGTATAATGCCAGCCCCAGGGAATCCGATGCCCTTTCCTTATCTCAGTGGATACCACACACAGGTGAAACACAGACATAGAATAAAAATAAATAAGTTTTGAAATAAAAATAATTTTAGAAAGTAAACCATACACATGGGGCTACTTGATGTCATAGAGTGTGTTTAGTATGTTGGAAGTCCTGGTTCCATCCCCAACACAACACACACACACACACACACACACACACACACACACACACACACACATACACACACATGCACAAACAAAATACAAGAGCAGGGAATAACACATGAATGTAATCTATGAAGCACAGACACTGGATTCCATTGAAGAGAAAGAGTAGTGAGATCTTATTCTTATTAGGCCATGCATTCTGTCCTTAAGAGTGAAAGAATAGTTCGGAAACTAATGATTCACTCCAAGCAGTCAAGGGAATGAAACCTTAGCTGCCTCATTCCACTTTAGAGGATGGAAGGGTACACGTAAGTCTCAAACACTCAACATGTTCCCCGAAGTCAGTCAGTGCTAACTTCCCCCTTTCTGTCCTGTGTCATTTGTCCATGTGACTATGAAACATTCAAGGTTAGTTTTATCTTGAGAAAGAGTAGCCAAAAATTCAGTAATTTCATAAATATTTAAAGAAATATTAACTGGCTTGTTTTTTGCTTGGGTTTTGTTTGTTTGTTTGTTTTCTGAGACAGGGTTTCTCTGTGTAACAGCCCTGACTGTCCTGGAACTTGATCTGTAGACCAGGCTGGCCTTGAACTCACTGAGATCCGCCTGCCTCTGCCTCCCAGTGTTGGGATTAAAGGCATGGGCCACCGTGCCCGGCAACTGGCTTGATCTTGTTGAGGCAACCTCAGCCATGTAGACTTCCTGAGTGCAGCAGTCCTGGCTGGAACACAGCGCTCTGCTTGCTTCAGTCTCCCCTGCCCTCTGGGTCTTAAACAGTCTCTCCATCCCCCTTCCATCATGCTTCCTGAGCCTTGGCTGGGGTGCTATAAATGTCCTGTTTGAGGTGGAGCATGCCACCAACACTTAGTATTTGCACTTTGGTCAGTTGTGAAATTTGAATTAACCAACCAAAAAACTAATGAAGCCTAAGAGCTGTACTAATCAATCAGTATACAAATTTAGAGGGATTGATACTATTTCCATTTAGAAGAATAATATGAGTAAGTTCATGCCTGGCATGTTTACCAACCATGGGTTCTTGATCAGAATTATAGTCATAGGCATGCATTTCCTCCTGTGGACCAGGCCTTAAATCCAAGTAGAAAGTGGTTGGTTGCCCCCATAATAATCAAGCCACTCTTGCACACATGGGACTATCTTGACATGTGTCTTGACATGTAGGTCATTATGGTTGCTTACAGGGTTCACAGCTGGGTAAGACGACTGATGACCCCCTCCCACCACCAATAGCCTGTAGAGCACCTTCTAGTCCTGCGAAATGTTGCCAACAGGGAGGAAGCTTTCTATTTAGTACCAGCTTGATTTCTCCAGGTCCTGTGACCAAAGTGTGTGGTGTCTTCAGCAATAGTGTTTCACCACCAAGCTCTGGAGGACAACCAACAATGGTGGCAATAGCCCGTGTTATTCTGGGTGGTGGGTGTCTCCGAAGTATTTGGATTTTTTAAAAAAGATTTATTTATTGTGTATACAGCATGTATGACTGCAGGCCAGAAGAGGGCACCAGATCTCATCACAGATGGTTATGAGCCACCATGTGGTTGCTGGGAATTGAACTCAGGACCTCTGGAAGAGCAGCCAGTGCTCTTAACCTCTGAGCCATCTCTCCAGCCCAGTATTTGGATTTTTGAAAGAGTAAGTAAATTGTTTTTATTCTTGATAACTATAAAGGGAAAAAAAAGTGTGACCTTTGGTTAAGGTGTGCTTTTATTTATATATAATTATTTAGGGCTTTAAAAGTATATTTAGTGTGTATGTGTGTGTGCACACCGTAGTGTAATGTGGAGGTCAGAGGACAACTTGCGGGAGTTAGTTCTTCCCTTCCACCATGGGGGGCCTGAGGATTGAACTCAGGTCACCAGGCTTGGAGGGAAGAGCTTTTACTCACTGAGCCATCTCGCTGTCCTTACTTTGGATTCCTGAGAGAGTCTCACTATGGAGTCTTGGTGTGGGGGTTTGAAAGAAAATGTCCCTCAAAGGGAGTGGCAGTATTGGGAGATGTGGCCTTGTTGGAACAGATATAGCCTTGTTGGAGGAAGTGTGTCTCTGTGGAGGTGGGCTTTGAGGTCTCCTATGTACTCAGTACGATACTCAGTCCACGTCCTGTTGCCCTCTGATCAAGATGTAGCCAGCAGCATGTCTGCCCGCATGCTGCCATGCTCCCCGCCATGATGATAATGGACTGAACCTCCGGAACTGTAAGCCACCACCTCAATTAAATGTTTTCCTTTGGAAGAGTTGCAGTGGTCATGGGGTCTCCTCACGGCAATAGAAACCCTAAGACACTTGGCTTATCTGAAACTTGAACTCAAGATCCTTCTGCCTTTGCTCCCATCTCAGAACTAGGATTGCAGGTGTGCACTACCACCTTCAGGTGAGGGGCGCATGTTCTGTAGTAGCTCTCTGAAACAAGAGGCTTTCTGCATTCACCTTCCTGGAGATCACCCGTTCCCAGGTTGGACAGATGTTGGTGTGCCTCAGCTAGCCCCGTGGGTTTTATGGTAAGGGAACTGGGGAGGCGGTGAACAGGCTGAGGTAGGCTGTGACAGGATCTGGCTTATGTTACAGTAGCCACAGGAAATAGTAGAGCAATGACTGCATAGGAAACACACGGAACAAGAGAAACAATCACACAGTCAAGTTATAATCAATGTCACAATAAAGATCCTCGAACTGTGTATTTGCGTGTGTACTTATGTTCTCAGACACGACCTCTCCGGCAAACCCTCTACCCTGTTAGAATCGTATTCTGCCCAAGGAAACCAAAGGGAAGATTGGGAAAGAGCTCCTTTCGGCTCTGCTCCATGTTTAGCCAAACCCGCAGACTCATTTCCAATTGTTACATTCTAGTGCCACCATGTGATCCCTTCTGGTGTTTGCACATTTGTAAGCAAGTGCACAACGCACACTTGTGAATTCAGCCTTCCGTTGGGTTAAGATGCCATCACAAACAAACAAACAAACAAACAAACAAACAATGTGTTTTAAAATTAAAATCATTCATTTATTTGGGAGGAGGGACATGTGCGGAGGTCAGAGGCCAGTTTATGGGAGTTGATTCTCTCTTTCCCCCATGTGCAGGACCTGGGGTTCCAATTCAGGTCACTAGGCTTGGTGGCAAGTGTCTTTATCTGCTGAGCCTTCTCACCGTGTGTGTGTGTGTGTGTGTGTGTGTGTGTGTGTGTGTGTGTGTGTGTGTGTGAGGCAGGGTCTCATGTAGTCCACGAAAGCCTTTTAAACTCACTGTGCAGCAGAGGATGATCTGGAACTCCCATCCTCCTGCCTCCACTGCCCAAGAGCTAGGATTACAGGTATGGGCCAACAAGCCCAGTTTATGCAAGGCTGGGGATTGAACCCAGGGTTTTGCACATGCTGCAAAGTACTTGAGCATCTGAGCTACTAGACAGATTATGAATATTAAAGAAATACAAATATAAATGTATATAATGAGACATCATGTTCACCTATGAGATTAACAGGTTTTTTTGAAAGACAAGATTGCTCAGTGTGTTGGAGATAATAAAGACTATTGCATTACTAGCAGGAAAGGACATGAAGACCTTTTGAAATGCATACATGTAGTTCAGCAATGTGCAGTACAGGTAGGAAGTATCTAGTCTGTTCCTAGGAATGTATCTTTAAAAAACCCTTTGTGGGGCGCTGGAGAGCTGGCTCAGTGGTTAAGAGCACTGGCTGCTCTTCCGGAGGACCTGGGTTCAATTCCCAGCAACCAAATGGCAGCTCACCACTGTCTGCGACTCCAGGGATCTGACACCTTCACACCAACATACATAAAATAAATCTAAATAAATAATTAAAAAAACCCTTTGTGTATGTGTGGGGGGGGTATGAGTGTAGGGGAGCACACGTGTGTCACAGCACGTGTGTAGAGGTCAGAGGACAACTGGTAAGAGTGGGTCCTCTCCTACCATGTAGGTCCTGGGAATCAATTTCGGGTGACCCACATTTTTCAACAAGCACCTCTCCCCTCTAAGCCATTTCACCAGCCCTGAGAAAGGATCTTATGGTAACGACTCCAAATATGAGAATTGGTAGAAACCCATTAGTCAGGCTCCACCTAAAAGAGCCTTCTTATATTCAGAGGACCAGAGATGGATTCCCATCATCTACATACGGCAGCTTAGGACTGCCTGGGATTCCAGCTCCAGGGGATTTGGTGCTGTCTTCTGCCGATATCTCACGCATGTGTGTGGGCACAGGCACATGCACAATTAAATGTATTTTTGGAGGGGGTGGGTTAAGACAGGTCTCAGTATGTAACCTTGGATGGCCTAGAAGTCACAGAGATCTACCTGTCTGCCTCCTGGGTGCAGCGGGGGGGGGGGGGGGGGGGGGGGGGGGGGGGGGAATCCCACCCTCACATTTCCCCACAGAACTCTTGAGTAGAAGCAACAGGAAATATTAGGATAGAGGGGAGAGAAACAGGAAACACAGGATAGCCTCGAGAGGGCCTGGATATAATCCATCAGGCCCTGACTGTCTCTGCCCTAGGGTTTTAAAAGGAATGCCAAGGGCTGGAGCAAAAGACACCCCCCCCCCCCCCCCGCCCCCAGCACGGCCAAGCGCAGACCATCTCAGACACCTGGTACAAGAGCCCGTGGTCCAATCATCCTCTTTATGCAGACCTGCTGGAGGAAGCCTAAATGGGCTCCAACGGGGTACTAGGATTAAAAGTTTGCACCACCATGCCCAGCTAATATTTAAAACAAAACAAAACACTATTAGTGCAATCTAAATAGTTGGACATGGTGGGACACGTCTGCAATCCCAAGATTTGGGAGTACAGGTAGGAACAGGAGGAGTTGGAGGTTATCATTTGCTACATAGCAACCGTGGGGCCAGGTTAGACTAATGGGACTATCTCATCCTCCATCTAAATGTCTAGAGGACATTCAACAGTGGATGATACAGGGATATTGAGAATGTGTTATACCCTACATTTTTCCTCACAGACCATGCAGGAGGTATATTATTCCCACATTATGGATATGAAAATGTACTCAGGGATACTAAACAATCCAGTCTAGCTAATAAACCTATAGTTTGCAAGCAGTTTTGTAACCTGAGCGTGCCTGGCTCTCGAGCCTGTGGTCTTTTTACAATACCAACGACAGAACATGCAACATTAAAAACAATATTTTTACCTGGGCACAGTGGCACCTGCCTGTCATCCCAACACATGGGAAGCTAAGGGTCATTCCTGGAAACCACAGGAAGTTCGAGGCCAGACTAAACAACATAACAAGAATTAGAAAGATTAAAAACTCATATTTTTAAAGAGTTACAGTATGTCAGGATCCCCGCTCTCAGGAGGAAGAGGTAGGAAGATCTCTGATTTCAAGGACAGCCTGGTTCACAAAGAGAATTCCAGGACAGCCAGGGCTACACAGAGAAACCCTGCCTCCAACAAAACAAAATGGCTTACAGTAGGGGTTAGAGAGATGGCTCAGCAGATTAAGAGCACATGCAGGGATTAAAACTTCAATTCCCAGCAGCCATTCAAGTGGCTCACAACCACTTTTAACTCTAGGGTATCCAACACCCTCCTCTGGTTGCCAAGAACACCTACACTCACATACACATGAACACATGCACACACATAATTAAAAAGAATAAAATCTTTTAAAAAGTTTGACTAGTGTAATTACTTTTTTTTCTTTTCTTTTTTTCAGAGCTGAGGACAGAACCCAGGGCCTTGTGCTTGCTAGGGAAGCGCTCTACCACTGAGCTAAATCCCCAACCCCAAAGTTTGTTTTTTGTTTTTTTCCGAGACAGGGTTTCTCTGTGTAGCTTTGAGCCTTTCCTAAAACCTGGAACTCACTCTGTAGCCCAGGCTGGCCTCGAACTCACAGAGATCCACCTGCCTCTGCTGCCCGGCTAAATGAGTATATATATATATATATATTTTTTTTTTTCAATAATTGAGTAAAACTGAAATTTATTATAAGCCACAGTCGTCCTAGGGATCTCCATGCTATATATATAACCTCTATGGTTCTATGGGTTGTGGTCTGATTATTCTTTATTTTATATCTAGAATCCACCTATAAGTGAGTACATACCATAACTGTCTTTCTGGGTTTGGGTTACCTCACTCAGGATGATTTTTTCTAGTTCCATCCATTTGCCTGCAAATTTCATGCTTTCATTGTTTTTCTCTGCTGAGTAGTACTCCATTGTGTATATGTACCACATTTTTTTCATCCATTCTTCCGTTGATGGGCATCTAGGTTGTTTCCAGGTTCTGGCTATTACAAATAGTGCTGCTATGAACATAGCTGAGCATGTATCTTTATGGTATGAATCAGCATTCCTTGGGTATATGCCCAGGAGTGGGATGGCTGGGTCTTGAGGTAGTTCGATTCCTAATTTTCTGAGAAACCGCCATACTGATTTCCACAGTGGTTGTATTCTTAACAGGAAGTTGATACTATCACGGCACATACCAGAACATTTCTCTCCCAGGTCAAACCTCCGTCCCCACACAGTAGATTCTCCTGTAGCCTTGCAGTCAGCTTCGCTCACAGGTTACCTTTACCAGCATTACTGACATGTAACTGGCTGCAGTAACTCACCTGGTTGAAGCATACTGCTGGACGTCACGCTGGGATGGCGCTGTGCTTCGGTCTGTGCCCTCATCAGGCTGCTTCTGCCCTGGACCCTGGCTACTGCTTTTCCAGCAGCACTCATCCAGAGAACCTGGGGCCACATAGTAAGGTGCCACCAACAAACGTGTGGGGCACTGGGCTGAGGTCCCTGGCCACCTGCATTTCCCCACTTTGCAGTCTCGTGTGTAGAGCTTGTACTTGTACTTAAGAGGAAAAGCACAAAACACGTATATTCTATCTTCGGGAAGCTGAGGCGAATTTAGAGGGCAAATAATACAAACCTGACTCCAACAATACCAGAGATTGACTTTAGAGTGTGTAACATGTAGGTAGGAGTTCTCATCACAGGGCTATATTCTTGGCTGGTCTACATTGTTTTCTTTCTTTCTTTCTTTCTTTTTTTTTTTTTTTTTGTTTAAAGATCCTCCCAGATATGTGAATTAAAGGCACATAACACCATGCTCAGCTAAGAAACAATTTTTTATTTTCCTTTTTAGACAGTCTCATGTATCCCAGTCAAAGATGATCGGGAAACTTCTTTCATGTGGGTCCTGCAGGTTATCAGGTTTAGTGGCGGGTGACTTCTGCTCAGCAAATTCACCAGCTCTATCCCAATGATTTAAAAGCAACTTTAAGGTGGGTATGGGAGGCAGAGGCAGGAAACTGTAAAGGTTGAAGCCATATTGAGCTACACAGTTAGGTCAGCCAGGCCACATGACTAAGGACAAGGAAAACAAGAACGGTAATAGTCCATTTTTTAAAAGTAACTTTGTTGGTGTGGTGTGGTGTGGTGTGGTGTGGTGTGGTGTGGTGTGGTGTGGTGTCGCACACCTTTACTCTCGGCATTATGGAGGCAGAGGCAGGCGGATCTTTGTGAGTTTGAGGGCAACAGGGTCTAAACAGTGAGTTCCAGGCAGCCAGGGCTTCACAGTGAGACTCTTTCCAGCCTAGCCTTAGGTAACTTTTTTTTTTTTTTTAAAGATTTATTTATTTATTATGTTTATAATGTTCTGTCTGCATATATGCCTGCAGGCCAGAAGGGGGCGCCATATCTCAATACAGATGGTTGTGAGCCACCATGTGGGTGCTGGGAATTGAACCCAGGACCTCTCGAAGAACAGTCAGTGTTCTTAACCTCTCCAGCCCCTTAGGTAACCTTTTAAAAAGGGACAAAAATCCAACAATAACTTCATTTTTCTGTATGCATTTTCAAATACTTTAAACAAGTATTTTAATTTAGTTTTCCTGAAAGTTATCACTAAGCTGCTTAGTCAATTTCTCTTAATTTGACAGGAATATACCTCACGGCATAGGCCTAAGATCCCCAAAGGGGAAGAATGAACTCACTTCGGGTATAATGCTGGGGCTGACTAATAATCCAGGGAGAGTGACGGCGAACCAGCATGCAAGCATGCAAGCAGTTGTGTCTTGAAAAGGAGGAATGCCAGGTGTCGGAAACACCACAGGGTGGTTTCCTGTCTCTCACAGGCAGTCCTGGGGTTTCCCTGTGTCAGGAGGCTTGATCTAACCTCTAGATTGCCAGGCATCTTACCAAACACCACCTTCCCGGGCGATGGTACAGACCCCTCGTCTGGGAGGGCCTCCTAGCCCCTGAGCTGTCCCCAGCCCGTGCCTGGCACCCTTCAGTTCCTTTCATACCTCTGTAGGCAATCCCTGGCATTCAACCCTTTTTCTGCCTAGCACAGCAGGGTGGTTTCCATCTTTTTGTATGACAATTGATTGACACGCTCCAAGACTAAAATTTTATAAACACTGACCGAGAATACCCTCAGGGCAATATTTACAACCGTGTATACTGTTTGCATGCATGTTCACAAAGACATGTCTTAAAGGCGTGCGTCACCACCGTCCTGCTAAGTATAGGACTCTTTATCAAGAGAAGGGTGAACTATCTATCTTTATTCTATCTGTATAAGCATTTCGGCTGCACAGACACATGTATGTGTACCATGTGCGCCTGTTGCCCATGGAGGCCAGAAGAGGGCATCAGATTCCTGGGAACTAGATTTAAATGGTTCTGAGCTGCTGTTTGGGTGCTGAGAACTGAACTAAGTCCTCTGAAAATGCAGTCAGTGCTCTTAATTGCTGAGACACCTCTCTAGCCTGAGAGCGAACTATTTTTACATCTTATTTTTTCATGTACAAAACAAAAAACTGAGACTCCAAATTACACAAGGAACCAATATTAAAATATTTATTAATTCAGCATGTGAAATACTTAAGTGATAGTTATGTTAATATTGAATGTCTTAGTTATTCTTTTCAGGATAATGAAATATAGATTGCACAATTTATATACTGCAATAAATATGGTTAACAGCAGACTCCAAACTTCTTTGTTTTTGAAAAAAATCGCGTGATTTACTATGATCCACCGAGAAATATCTAAATGGGGGAAAAAACAGAAGCATAACTCATGAGTGTCAGGGCCTCATTATCATTATTACTACAGTGTGTGCGCGTGTGTGTGTGAGTGTGTGTGTGTGTGTGTGTGTGTGTGTGTGTGTGTGTGTGAGTGTGTGTGTGTGAGTGCACATGCGCACGGGCGTCCGAGGACAGCTCTGTGGGTCTTGGGGATTAAGCTCACATCATCAGACCTGGCAGCGGCTGCTCTTCCCTGCTAAGCCATCTGGCCAGCCCTAGCTTCAGACTTTAAATAGAAAATTGTTAGATAAGCTACAGAACCTCCGGCCAGTGTGAATATACACATATGAAAGTAGCTCGAGTTTGAAGACAGGTGTGACTAAAGAGAAACGAACTTTAGGGGCTACAAAGTTGTCTCAATCAATGTTCTCATTTTTTTGGTTAATACTGTGCTGCCATGGTGTCAGCACTGGGTGTCACTGATGTCTACCCGGTGGCATTCACTGTGTGTCAGTTTGCTGGCCTTACTGGAGGTGGTGGCACCTGGAGATGGGCTGGGTTAGAGGACCCAGCGCACTAGGCTGTGCCCCGACAGGTGTTTCCTGCCCCCGACACTCCCTGTCTGCCTCTTTCTATCTTGGATGAGCAGTTTTGTCTGGCCCCAGGATGAAGATGAGCCACGGCTGTGGACTGCAATCTTTGCTCCTTTGAACTCTTTCTCCTTGGTATTGCCACAACAGTGTCTAACCAACATACCCACAGAGCACAACTGACTGGACATGAGCACAGCTAGTTCTCTATGGAGGTAACAAAGTTCAGGTGCACTGGAGCGTGTCAAGAGGCCCTGGGGCTCCATTCACAGCCGGATCATTAGGCAGCTAATGACTCGGGCAGGTCACTGAGCCTGTGGGGCTTTAGTAACATCATGGTTGCTGTCGTACAATGCACTGCTCTTGTTTATGTGGATGCTGGTATCAACAAACCAGATGTAGCACAGATAACATAATAGATAACAAAATAGTTGATAATGAAGCTGGGTGGAGTAGCGCTCGCCTTTAATCTCAGTACTCCACACAGGCAGAGGCAAGCAGATCTCTGCGAATTTGAGGCCAGCCTGGTCTACAGAGGGAGTTCCAGGACACCCAGAGCTACACAGAGAAACCCTGTCTCAGAACAACAAAAGGGCTAATGATCATAAATGATATTGCTGGCGTACTCACCACACATACTTTTTAATCACTCGTTTAGTGCAGTGGTTCTCAACCTGTGGGTCATGACCCCCTGGTAATCATATGGATCCATGACAGTAGCAAAGTTAGAGTTATGAAGTAGCAACAAAAATAATTTTATGGTTGGGGGTCACCACACCATGAGGAACTGCTGTGCTGTTAAGGGTCGGAGTGTTAGGAAGGTTGAGAACCATTGCTTCAGCTTGTACTCCCGTCTAGAGAACACACTCGTGTGTGGAGAAGAGTCTGCGGTACTGTACCGACAGCAGACCCAGGCTCCTGTGTCTTCCACCCCATCCAGAGGACACACTGGGACACTGGGGGACACACCGAGACCATCTGGGGTTGTGCACATACACTGTGATGTTGGCATAACACAGTGCTCGGAAGGAAACCAATTATATGATAAATGAATGTGCGCGCACATTAAAACATGATTATTGCTAGAAAATGAAGTCTGCTGCAAGACTAGAAACAGAGACGGTAGGGCGGCAAGGTGCTCAGCACATGTAAGTGCTTGTCACGTAAACTCAGCAACCAGAATCTGATCCCAGAATCCACAGTGGAAAGACTGACCTCTACATGTGTGTGAGCACGAGTGTGCATACACACAACCACACACACAATAATTAATTTAATTTAAAAAAAATATAAATGGTCTCAGATTTGAATTGAGGCAATAATTAGCTAGCTTTACCTTCAGGATTTCACAAGGAGCGGCATCTGGTGGCATAGGCTTCCCACAATGCTTTGAATACTCAGTTATCAAAGCTGATGCTTCATCTAAACTGGAACCAGAAAGAACAAGGCAGTTGGGAATGATTCCTGTGGTGATGACCTCAACAATAGAGATGTTAAATGTATCAAGCTGTATTCTTCACATACATAGTTTATTATACAGATCAATTTTAACTCAAAAAATAACATTGATCCACATACGACAATGTAACCATGACTGGACCCCAAGGATGAACAGGCAGCTAGAATCATGAGGTGTGGAGGAGACAGGGTGTAGGGTAAAACGGCCAGCCAAAGAAACCTATTCTGGCCCTGAAACCAGAGCCAAAGAGAGCACACTCTGCCCCTGACCAACTCCCTACAAAAAAACAACCAATCCTTGAATACAAAATCCAGCCAATGTCTGAGCTTGCGCAAGCTCATGGATTGAAATCCGACCAATTCCCACCCTGAAAATCTCCACCCTGAAAAGACTCCGCCCCTAGGAAGCCCTACCCAAGCCCTGTCCCTGTTCAGTTGGCTGCTGCCTTTTCCACCCTGGCAGAGGCAGCCGCCCTCCTGGAGTCTTCCCTCCCAATGAATCTCTTGAGTGAGGTTTGGGTGAGACCTTCTTCGGCTGGAGTGGTGTGGATCAGAGAAGTAACACCTTTTAGCCGGAGCCAGGAGTGGAGAGGAGCAGAGCAGAACTGTAACACTTTGGCTGGGGACACCTTCCCTTAGCAGCAGTTGTGGAGCGGACCTGAGCAGAACTGTCACAACCTGGCTGGGGAAACCTCCCCTGCCGGAGCAGTCATTACATTGGGAACCTTCCTCTGGAGCAGGGCTGGAAGTGGCTATGCTTACTGCGACTCTGTGGTGTTCCTTGGCTCCTGACTGCCACGGTCCCTTCCGTCCGAGCTGCAGTGCTTACCCAGGGCACCTGAGTGGCCAGCTGGAGGACGGAGCCGTGACCTGCCGTGACTGCTTTCCCTTCCAGAGTGTCAGCTGCTACTTCCTTCCTACTTTCCGCATCCGACCCTGGCTCCGCTCAAGCAGCTCACCGTTTCTAAACTTGTGGGCGTAGAAAGCTAACCGAGCTTAGTAAGATCGGTGTGTTACATAAGGCCAGCAGCATGCCAAGCAAGCATTAAGAATAAGGGTGTAATTTAGGGTTCCGAGCAGGACTGTGAGAAACCTATTTTGAGGGTCCAGACAGCTCCTTTAATTACCGGATGACAGATTCATGTCTCGAGGTTCCAAGCTGCAGGAAAACGCAGTCCTGGGAATGTGTAGGCATGCTGCAGGTTAACACTGCAGCTTTCAGTTACGACCACACAGCTTTATAACGGCCGTTTTCCTCCAGAATCAAGACACATTGTAAGGAAATGCTATGGTAAATTGGAGTCCCCCCATGTTAACTTACCTCAAGTCATTTGCCAAATAGTTTACCAAATCAGTGATATTGTTGGTATCTATCATATGCCATTTCAATAGTTGAAAATATTTCGTCTTTGCCAAAATTCCAAATTCCTTCTTATTTACGACATGATTCAGAATCAGACTTCTAATCTACGGGATGAAAGTCATCATTATATCAGAAATGTGTTTAATTCTAAGTCTTTCGTCAATGACAAATTTCTGGCAGAGCTGAATTATCAGTTCTTTGGGATTAAGCCTCTGGGAGGAGACCATGGGGCTCAGCGCAGTACTCAAATAGAAAGCTATTGTTGTTACTCACTTGGGGATTTTTTGTTTAAGTGAGGAAGAGGATCTAATTACAATATTTATGGGTACAATTTCTCCAGTGGGCACAGCAGTAAGCAACCATGACACTTGTTTTTTTATTTTTTTTATGTACTGCTGAGGATTGAATCCAGGCTCTGAGTATGCTAGGCAAGTGCTCTACCACTGTGTCACATTCCCAGCCAGGGACCTGACTATTAAAACCTAAGCTTTTCATAAGAGTGAAAGAATATTATTTGGGGGATAAGAATTGTTTTCTCTGACCAGACATAGAAAAATGAAATGAAATCCTTACTTGATGTGAAAATCCTGCCAGCTGGCCAGTGTTCATATGCTCTTCTAATTGCTGTAAAATGATCTGAGGATCACACGAATCCAGGAAATTCTAGGAGAAAAAAATTAGAGCATAATTAAAAAGGATTATTACTACTAATTGCTGTCAAGTCTGGAAGGTTTTAAAAAACTCTTTAGGATTCTTTAATTTGGGAGCTGGGCACGAACCCAGTTGGTAGAGTGTCTGCCCAGCGGGCACCAAGCCCCAGGTTCTAGCCCCAGACTTAAGAAACTGGGCACAGTGGTGTGGGCCTGTAGTCACAGCACTCAGCTGGAGGAAGGTCGTCCTTGGCCACCAGTGAACTGGAGGCCAGCCTGGGACCCAGGAGACCACAGTCTCAAGAAAGAGCTGGGGGAGGGGTGGGGGAGAGGAAGGAAGGACACAACTAGACCAAAAGGAAGGAGAGCGGTGCTCACTGGAGCTCTTGACTCTCTTCTAGTCACACTTTCCCTTAAACGAGACATTCATCAGTTCTATTCAAAATTGAAAAAAGAATGATGGCGCACGCCTTTGATCCCAGCACTTGGGAGGCAGAGCCAGGCCTGAGTTTGAGGCCAGCCTGGGCTACAGTTCCAGGACAGCCACGGGTACATGGAGAAACCCTGTGTTGAAAAAGAAAACAATAACAACAAAAAATTTGAAAAAATAAGATGCCTGTGCCACCCCTGACCTGAGGGCAGTCCCACTAAAACTCTGCTTTTCTTGCTTCACTCTGCTCAGCCAAGAAGATCAGTTTCCACAGATAACGAATAATGTCCAAATTCATTTTACGATATCCTTCAGCTGCATGTCAATCAATCTCGTTAGTTCCCATGAGCCTGCCTCACCCATACCGAGTATGCATGCTTTACGGGCTTGGTGAAAGGCAATGCACTCTTTTGAAGGACAGGCAGTGAGTCCTGGCAACCCGAGAGGAACAACATACAAGATACCTTAATCTGCTGGTGTCTTCTTTCGGAGTGGGGCATGAGCATCAGACAAGCCAGCGCGAAGGCTGGAAGCTCTAACTGGACATACTGCTTGGCGACTCCCATCATGTCGAGGTCATCTGAAACTGGGCATCTTGGACAGAGACAGTAATTAGTTAGCAGCTTGACGGGTTCCTAGATCACATTAGCCTTTCTCATTTTCCATAGAGCTTCTGGTCCACTGTCAACCACTCTAAACACCTAAGTGCCGGTACACAGCACATTCTTACTCTACATGCCTAAGTGCTGGTACACAGCACATTCTTATTCTACATGCCTAAGTGCCGGTATACAGCACATTCTCACTCATAAGGAATGAGCCTTTGAGAGCAGTCCCAGCACCCGGGAGGCAGAGGCAGGAGGATCAGGCCAGCCTGGTCTACAAAGCGGGTTCCAGGACAGTCAGGGCTACAAAGAGAGACCTCCTGTCTGAGGGGGGCGGTGGGGTAACAAAAACAAACAAACAAAACTTTTAGACACCCAGGATCCACCTGCCAGCACCACAGGACTCAGCAGGAAGAGGCTCTGTGACCCTGCATTTCCATCAGGCACTAATCCCAGAGTGTTGTGCCCATCAGCTTTGGGGAAAACTTTGAGCACACGTGGAAAAGAGGCGTTGCAAAATAAAAGATGCATTTTATGAGTGTAAAAATAGCTTAACTTCCTCAAGAAAAGGAGTAACAGGTGCCCCCCTCCTTATTTGCATAGTGCTGGCCTAGCATGTATTCAGCCTTGAGATCAATCCCTAGCATTTGATAAAACTGGGCACTGTGGCACAGCCTGTCATCCCAGCACTTGAGAGGTGGAGGCAGCAAGAATTAAAAGTCAGCACACAGAGAGTCTGAGGCCAGCTTGAGCTCCATGAGACCTTTTATTAAAACAAAACAAAAAGTTTCTGAAGTGACTTGTTTTGGCACACACCTGTAGTTCCAGCTCTCTAGAGGCGGAGGCAGGAGGATCAAGGGTCTAAGCACAAGGCAAGTTCAAGGCCAGCCAGGGCTACCTGAGACCCTGTGTCAAAACAAAACAAAAGGAGGACATGAAGAACGGCGGTGACAGATAAGTGACACCGGGAAGCAGCCATGGCTGGGCACTGTGTTCAGAGATGCTGGCTGGGAAGGAGCTTCAAAGCAACAGGCCTTACTTTCTTATAAGAGGACGCACGTCTACTCACTCTAGGATGGCGACGAGGCTCTCGCAGCAATCTGACACCTGACTGGGTCTCAAAGGACAGGAGGCTGAAGAGAACAGGAGACAAACACAAGGCACTCAGACATCAACGCTCTGGTCAGCCAGGCAGGGCGGCTCACCCTGTAATCCCAGCCCCTGGAAGGCTGAGGCAGGAACACCACTTAAAGCTATAGTGCAAACACTGGGCTATAGTGCAAACACTGGGCTATAGTGCAAACACAGGGCTATAGTGCAAACACTGGGCTATAGTGCACAACCCTGTCTTACCACAAAACAACCCCAAAACGCGACTGTGAGTGTTCAGAGGCCAGCAGCTCACCTGACAGCAGAGGAATCTGGATCACACGCTGCCAAGCCTTGCTGAAGTAAGGAACCTGTGGAAATATGGGCACTGAGGAACCCATGTTCAGAACACTAGAAACTCTTTTCTTTATACAGCAATTTGTACAGTGTTCAGTGTAATGTAGAGATGACATTTTTCTTAAACATATACCCTGGTGAGGTGGCTCAGTGGATACAGGTGCCTGCTGCCAAGCTAGATGACCTGAGTTTGAGCCAGAGACCCAGATGGCAGAAAGTAAGAACTGAGCCGGGCAGCGGTAGCACACACCTTTTATCCCAGCACTTGGGAGGCAGAGGCAGGTGGATCTCTGTGAGTTCGAGGCCAGCCTGGGCCACAGAGTGAGTTCCAGGAAAGGTGCAAAGCTACACAGAGAAACCCTGTCTCGAAAAATCAAAAGAAAAGAAAGAAAGTGGGAACTGACCCCCACAAGTTATCATCTGACTGCCACTCACACAGTGTGATACACCCACACAAAATAACTAAGTAAAATGGAATAAAAACAGATTTATAGAAGGAAGTGGGTATGATACATGCAAATAGTATGCTTTTTCACATATGGGACTCAGCAAAGACTATGGAATCTGCAGGGTGGTGGTGTCCTAGAACTAACTCTCACAGAAATCAAGGGTCTGCTATATTCGCATATACTTGGTAATAAAAGAAATGAAAGATGAAAATGCTACAATGTAGTGTTTAGCTATAGGAGAGAAGCCAGACATGGAAAATCACATATTGTGTGAGTCATGTGATGTGAAATGTCTAAAACAAACAAATCCAGACAGAGATCAGGAGTCACTAGGGGCTGGATGAGGGGAAGGATGGCTATCAGATATGGGGCTCTTTATCTTTTCTTGGCAGTACTGGGGACTAAACCTAGGGCTTCATGTATGCTACCCCAAGCTACAGTCCCAGCGCTGAGGTTTCTTTCTGAAGTGGGGAAAACATTCTAGTATTAGCTAATAGTGATGGCTATTCAACTCCGTCAATACGGTAAAAGCCAGTTAAGGATACGCCTTTGAAAAGGGTGAATTTTACCGTACATGTCCTGAGACTGAACAATCCCCCAGACACTCTGTTACATGGAAACACCACCTTAAGGGCTAGATTGACAACTCAGTGGTTAAGGGTTTGGCTGCTCATGCAGATGACAGAACCTCAGTTCCCAGCATCCATGTCGGGTGGCTCACAACTGCCTGTAACTCCAGTTTCTGGTCTCCTCAGGCACTTCACTCATGCACACACACACAAAGAATAATAGCACCTTAAAACATGCCTGCTGCCGGGCGGTGGTGGCGCAGGCCTTTAATCCCAGCACTCGGGAGGCAGAGCTAGGCGGATCTCTGTGAGTTCGAGGCCAGCCTGGTCTACAGAGCGAGATCCAGGACAGGCACCAAAACTACACTGAGAAACCCTGTCTTGAAAGAAAAAAAAAATTAGGATTTTATTTATTGTGATGCACCACAGTGATGCACCACAGTCGGAGGACAACTTGTGGGTGTTGTTTCTCTTTTTACCATGTGGGACCCAGGATTCGAACCCAAGTTGTCAGGCTTGCTGGCAAGTGCCTTTACCACTGAGCCATCTCTCACTGGCCCCCCAGATGATCTACTTCTGTCCAATGATTATGTAGGCGCACAACTCATGAGACTGGAGAAGAGAGAGCAGATAAAGGCTCCAACTTTAAAGATCTTCAAGGTCTACGAGGGGGCAGTCCAACGTGTAATTAAAATAAGTCATTCTGTGACAAGGGCTAGAGTAGTCCCGAATGACTCCCGAAGCCTAGGGAACACAGGGCAAATGCCAGCTGAGGGTGCTGGGACGCCGTCCTCCGCTGACCTCTTCTGCTCTTTACTAAGAAGTTGATGGCTCAGCACACGGCACCCAGAAAACACAGCACAGAGACTGAACTTAATGAAATGTACCTTCAAGGAGACGCACATACCTGCCACAGTGAATGGACGCTAGAAATGCAGGATAAGACTTTCCTTAGGTAAGGAATCTGTAACAGGAAAGAAAATTGAAAGATGTGAAGGATGACCAAAATGCTAAATTTCCACACCTCAACACACAATGTTGGACTTTGTTTTAAAACTGCATTTGAGATAGGCCTCACTCCACAGCCCAGGCTGGCCTTCAATTCGTGGGAACCACAACAGTGCTGGGATTGCAGGGTACACCACATCTAGCAATAGTGCACATTTGCCCCCTCTTTTTCTTTTGGAGACAGGGTCTCATGTAGCACTGGATGGCTTCAAACTTGATATGCAAAGGAGCATGACTTCACATCTCTGATTCTCCTGCCTCTACCGCCTGAGTGCTGCGATTGCAGACAAGGCACCATGCTGGGTTTCTTGCAACGCTGGGTATGAGACCCAGGACGTTCCTGCTGCTTGTCAAGCAGTCACCTGAGCCGTGTTCCCAGCCCCTCAGGGTCATTTTGAGTGTGACTTTCTCTAGCGGTCTTTAGTCGGGCAGGAGTCCAAAAGCAGCATGGGACAGTAACTGGTGCTGATTCAACATGTGTTGGGGACATCGTGCTTCAGGAACCCCAAGTCTTACTTACCATGTTGAAGCCAAGAAGCTTCTGCAGGAGCCCGTTCCAAAGCTGCAGGTCATAGATTCTGTATTCTAAGCAAAGCTCTGTCACCAATCGTACTGCCTAAAAGTCAAAACACCAAACAAGAGAACAACAAAATAACATTGCTTTAAGACACCAGTAAGCCAGTCCAACAGCCTTTTGAAAAGGTAAGAGTACCTTCATAAAACACATGGACATAACCCACAAACGTCTAATGCCCAGTCTCAGTGAAGGACTCCATTTCATAATAAATGAGAAAAAGAGGTTCTTCTTTCCTGTTTCTAATCAAGAACAGCCCGCCTTCTGGCCTCATTCCTGTCCCAGCTCCAACTGCACCAGTGACTAGTTTCCCAAAAGTGACTAGGCGGAAGAGAATGGCACCCCTCCCTATAGGGCGGGCCTTGGAAGGAGGCACAAGTGCTCTTCTTGTTACAGTATCACTAGCCCATGTACTCTAAGAAGAGTGGAAAGGACCTTCCAAATTGTCCTGTCATCCCATACAGCAGGCTGCAGACACAGGAAAGGTCTGGGGCACTGGACCTACTGGGGGCCAAGGGTCTCTGGTCAGCTGAGGGGTGGCAGGTGACTGTAAGGAAAAGGCGAGCCTTGCTTGGCCATGCTCGCTGAGTACGTACGTACCATAGGTTCGTGGCTGTGGTTCTTCCACAGGCCCTTAATCATCCCTTCTTTGGGACTGTTGCAAAATAACTCATATGTGATGGGAATATTCAATGTCTCAAATGAAGCCAGGAAGGTTATACACTTCAGATAGGATCTGGAAAACAGACATGTTTGTAAGGACTATTCTTTTTGTTTTTGTTTGTTTGTTTTATTTTTCGAGACAGGGTTTCTCAGTAGCTTTGGAGCCTGTCCGGGACTAGCTCTGTAGACCAGGCTGGCCTCGAACTCACAGAGATCCACCTGGCTCTGCCTCCCGAGTGCTGGGATTATAGGCATGCGCCACCACCGCCCGGCATAAGGACCATTCTTATGGTTCACATTTATGTCTAAAACCAAAGCTACCGCAGGGGACAGGAAGCAATCTTGTTTCGTGTCCATTTAGGCTTTCAGATACCTTCACATATGGTATAGATAGAAATCCATTTAACAAGAAAACATCGGTCTCTGAATGTTGCTAAGAAACGATGGAGACAAGCAGTTCCCATGGGCCTGTTTCCCCTTTGCTGAAACATCAAGAATCAAGGTAATGGGACGGCATTCCACAGCAACTAGGAGGCAGCCATCACTCCACCAAGGGCTCAGAAGTTACGACTCAGAAATAAGTAGAAAAAATAAAATCTGTTTGCTTCTTTCTGATACAGTACATCAAGTTCTACTCACTTCATTTCTTCAGTGGGCTTTTTGAAGAGAGATTCTATCATTTCCTTGTCAGCCAAATAAAAGAGACACTGAAGAGCTCGTGCTTTGTGGGCGAAGGTTAACTGGCGCATGCCCAGTGTCTGCAAGACCAAGAGGTTTGGAGAGTCAAGCGGCACACCTGCAGCCGAGGTCAAGCAAATGACTTCAGCCTGGTAACGAGAACATCCCTTCCCCTGGTTATTTTTCCACTTCTCTTGAACTCAGTTTTCTCCACCTTTAACCAGTGCAGAGCAGAGAACAGAGTATTTCAACATGACCCCTGGAGAGAGACTCTTTCAGGAGGCAAAGGGTCAAAATATTAAGAGGGCTCTTTGTCTTCTGCCTTTTACAAGATGATGGTGTTTGTCCTGCCGGTGTTTGTCCTGTCGGTGTTTGTCCTGTCGGTGCTAATGAATGCAGCAGTGGGTGAGACGTCGTGCAGAATCAAGACAGTGACCCCCAGCTGCTCACAGCCACTGCCAGCACGGAAAACCAAAGAGGACTTCCCTTGAAATGATGGAAGCCTGGCTGGCCTGGAATTTGCTCTGTAGAACAGGCTGGCCTCGAACTCTGGGATCTGCCCCTGCCTCCCCAGTGCTGGGATTAAAGGTGTGTGCCACGACCACCCAGCCCTTGAAATGTTTTTGATGAAACAATAAAAATTTTCTGAATCGGTCAACTCTTATATCTAAGCATCAACGAATGCACCTCTGAATACACGTTAACGTTAATTAATGATGGTGCACTGGTTGGTATTCTTCTCGGCAGAAAGGGCACCAGGAGGAAAGCACCCGTGCTGAGCCTGAGCTAACTGGCCCATGCACACAGGCCGCACTTCAGAACGACTCGAGGACAGACTCCCTTGTAGAGTTGTCATGAGCTGACATCCGGGACCGCAGATTCTCCTCCTGTCCCTCTCAGGACCACGTGCCGTGGTCCTCACCCTCCCTCTGCATACTCCAGCTGCCTCACAAGATAGTGTTAGCTGGTGCAGTACCTCATACTTGCTACTTCAGCACTAAGGAGACTGAGGCAGGAGGTTTGCCAGGGGTCTGAGATCAGTCTAGGCCACATAGTCTAAGCCAGACTGTGTCTCAAAAAACAAAACACAACAACAACAAAAAACAAAGAAAAAATAAAATAAAAAACAAAACAAAACTCCGCCCCCCCCCCCCATCACCAAACTACCAACAAAACTGCTATATTAAAAATCATGAAGACTGGCCAGGCGGTGGTGGCACACGCCTTTAACCCCAGCACTCGGGAGGCA
This sequence comes from Peromyscus maniculatus bairdii, assembly GCF_049852395.1. Lineage (NCBI taxonomy): Eukaryota > Metazoa > Chordata > Mammalia > Rodentia > Cricetidae > Peromyscus > Peromyscus maniculatus. Next base: position 15,471,059 of record NC_134874.1, on the reverse strand, counting down.
GAGCCAGGTGGATCTCTGTGAGTTCGAGGCCACCCTGGGCTACCAAGTGAGTTCCAGGAAAGGCGCAAAGCTACACAGAGAAACCCTGTCTCGAAAAACAAAAACAAAAACAAAAACAAAAACAAAAACAAAAAAAAATCATGAAGACTGAAGAGTTCGTGTGTCCCCTCAGGGAGACTGAAGTTTAGCATGGGGAGAGGCTGGTGGGTGACTAGAGCCAGGGCAGGTCATACGGGGCATGGAGACAAGCGGAGCTTCTTCCCAGGGCCAGTGTGTGCAGTGCCCTGGTATCAGGAATGCTGGCTGACCAGGGAGTTAGTGTCCATGAACCAAGTGCACCTCTGGGAGCTACCAACAGGAGCATCATGTGGCCTGCTAAGCAGATGCTGCAGTCACGGTACTAAATGGAGGGTGGTGTGTGCAGTGACCCTGCTTATCAAATAACATCACTATCTGGATTGTGCTTGTGAAACCAAGTGTGAAAAAATACACAGGGGAACTGTCAAGCCGAGATGCCACATGCTTGGTTGAGTTTCTGGAGCTTACACTTGTGGCTGAGGTGGCAAACACAAACAGCATTCGTGAACTGTAATCAATCGGACGAGACTGCAGGAGGTACACGACTCTGGGGGAAAAGAGAGACATTTTAAACTTAGAGATACAACACAACAGAGCTGCGCTTCTGTCCACAGCAAAGGGCGACATCCTAAATATCGGCCAGAGGACACGGCCAATGGCACTTTTGTTTCCCCTTTCAAAGGCGTTTAAACTTTTTTATTTTAAACGTTGTTTACTTCTTTTGTGTGTGTGAGAGAGTGCTTTGCCTGCATGTGTGTCTGTGCACCGTGTGCCTGGTGCCTGGTGCCTGCAGAGCCCAGAAGAGAGGGTCAGATGCCCTGGAATTGGAGGTACAGACAGTTGAGAGCTGCCACGTGGGTGCTGGGAAGAAACCCCACCAGTGCTCTTAATAATGAGTCACGCCTCTAGTCTGGATGGTTCGCTCTGTCTTGAGTTCCTTCACAGATAAAGAAGACAACGTCTGGAACAAAGGCGGCTCTCAGAGTTCTCTGTAACACGGCCCGCCGGCCTTCGAGTACCACTGTTGAGACTGACACTACAGCCTATGGCACAGGGAGTGTCACACACGGGAGACTGTGTCCACGGGACCCAGGAGGACCTGGTAAGTGATACAATCCCGACTCTAGCTCCAGGGCTGGCAGGCCACTCCTAGGAAGGTCCGGAGGGATTAGACAGGCTGACAGAGAGGGAGCTCTCAGGCGGAAACGACATTTGCAGATACGCTTTGGGGATTCCCTCTGTTATGGTTTCAAATGCTTCTAAGGCTTTCCACATAACTGGTGCATTAGACAGGCCAAGAGCTGTATCTAAGTTGGACAAAGGTACACATACCCTTAAAAGACTAAGCAAGAAGCCAGGAGTGGCACACACCTTTAATCCCAGCACTCGGGAGGCAGAGCCAGGTGGATCTCTGTGAGTTTGAGGCCATCCTGGGCTACAGAGTGAGTTCTAGGACAGCTGGAGCCATGAAGAGAAAGCCTGTCTTTGGGGTGTGGAGGCTAAGCAAGAGACAGCCAGGCCTGGAACTGCACATCTGTCATCTCAGTACTTGGGAGGCTGAGGCAGGAGGATACCAAGTTTAGGATCAGTGTAACTGCCCACACAGTTAGATCTGGACTAAAAAAATATGTAAAAGTAACAACGCCCTCTCCCAAACTGCTTCTGAGGTAGGTTCAGAAGGAAGGAGCCAGAGGGTTGGTAGGTGACTGGCTCTGCTTAAAGCTAGGCACAATGATCTTTTTGTCAGGTTTTGCAAGTCCACCTTCACTGTTTGATTTTTGGAGAGGAGGCAGCCACGGGGCCTCCCAAGACTCTCAGCTACTTGTGGTCTAGGGCAGGAATGGCACAGAGCTGGCAGCTTACGGCCACACCTCTTACCATGCTGGGGCCAAGCATCAGTAATAGGCTACCACATTCCTTCTCATACAAGCCTAGACTTCTCAATACAACAAGCGGTGATCACATTTGACGTAAGCACACAACTCCTAGGATCTTGGTCACAGATGAAGCAATCTGTCTTATATCTGAGCCATGACATGTTCTAGAACACAAGTGTACACAGGGCCCTGGGGCCAAGGTGCTATCTGATAGAAAAGTTAAAAAAAAAAAAATGCTTGGGACATTCTCTGTTACAGAAGTCCTAGAACATTCACAGGGGTTCAAATCCTCAGTCTCAGCTATTGACTGCCTCCCAGCCCGTGGAGACTCTGCCACAGCGAGGAATGATTCTTCTCTGAGACTCTGACCCAAGTCACATCAAGGAGTCTTTTCAAATCTAACGTCTAAATCTGTTTCCTAATAAGATCCCTACTGGGTGTCAAGGGGAAGCCACAGTGAAGGAAAGCATACCTGTGCAGCACTTCATCCTCTTCAAGTTCAAAGAACTCTGATGCTTTCTTTGGAAACAGAGAAGAGCGAAAGTTAAAGACTGTAGGGTGTGGATACACAAACTTTCCTCTTAGTGCAATATACATGACCAAAAACCCGAGGTACAAAACTGGAGAGCTAAGGGTGCACCTGTTGCGCTTGCTGGTTCGATTCCCAGCACCCACATGGTGGCTCACAATTGCCTGTAACTCCACTCCAGGGCACCTGACACCTTCTGACCTTAGCAGGCATCAGGCATGCATGTGGTGCATGGACACGCATGCAAGCAAAACACTCATACACACAAAATAATATAATGATTAACCAAAACCAAAACTACGTTTATGTGGAGGAAATACTGTGATTGCCTAATGATGACTTTTGCCTAAATGAAGGTTCCACACTCATTTATTCACACAATAATATATTCTGGGTACTTTTTAGGTGAAAGTCTAATTCTAAGCATACACATGGCCTTAAGTAAACAAACATTTGGGTCCTTGTGGAGGTGACATTTGTTGGATAAATTTTAAAAGGAATGGAGCCAAGCATGGTAAAGCATGTCTTTAGTCCTAACACTGAGGAGCAGAGGCAGGGGAATCTCTGTGAGTTCAAGGGAAGACTGGTCTATATACCAAGTTCAAGTTCCAGGCCTGACTGCCTATAAAACAAACAAAAAGGGTCCCAAGATTTGTGTGGGGTTTTTGTTTTGTTTTTGTACAGAGTCTCACTACGTAGCTGAGGCTGGCTCCTCCCATGCCTCAGCCTCCCCAGTGCCCAGGGCCTCAGGCATACACGCCAGCCAGTGCTGTCACTGAGCTACTCACAGAATTGAAGTGAGTCAGTCACTCACCAAATTAACATGCATTCATCAGGGCTCCCAAAGCACTGTGCCAAGTTCGAACCGTGTGAGGCATGGTTCTTAGTTGCCAGAACCTTTCAGTTGACTACCTGAGCTAATGTGGAGCTTGGCTCACAGAAATGCTCGGTGTAGACATGAGCTTACACTGTGTCCCTCGGAAGCAGTCACTGTTCTTGGTAGGGTAGGCTAGCACTGGACTCAGGCATGCAGTGTTTACACAGTGGCATGGAGCACTGGGTTCAATCCCAGCACAGCACAGACCAGCTGTGGGAGCACACACCTCCAATCCCAGCACTTGGGTGGCCATCCTCAGCTATGTGGTGAGCTATAGTCCAGCCTGGGGTACTCAAGACCTAATGTTAAAAGAGTAGCAGCATGGAGCTGGATAGATGGCTCAGCGGTTAAGACCACTGGCTGCTCTTCCAGAGGTCCTGAGTTCAATTCCCAGCAACCACATGGTGGCTCACAACCATCTGTAATGCGATCTGATGCCCTCTTCTGTCATGCAAACATACATGCAAATAGAACACTCATATGCATAAAATATGTAAATAAATAAATCTTTAAAAAAAAAAACAGGCCGGGCGGTGGTGGCGCACGCCTTTAATCCCAGCACTCGGGAGGCAGAGGCAGGCGGATCGCTGTGAGTTCGAGGCCAGCCTGGGCTACCAAGTGAGCTCCAGGAAAGGCGCAAAACTATGCAGAGAAACCCTGTCTCGAAAAACCAAAAAAAAAAAAAAAAAAAAAAAAACAGTAGCAGCACATTGTGGAGCAGAATGAAAAATTATATAAAAGCTACTAATTAAAAGTCAATAGGGCCACTGAGAAGTTAACTCATAGGTAAAGGTACTTGTTGCCAAGCCTGAAGTCTGAGTTCAATCCACAGGACCTACTTGGTAGAAGGAGAGAGCCGATTCCCTCGAACAATTTGGATGTAATTAAAAAATAAGTGAAAATAAGAGCCAAGGGCTGGGGATGTATCTCAGCGGTAGAGCACAGGCTTGGCACTCAACGGGTTCGGTACCCAGCAGAGAAGTCAATCAATCAGCTCAGTAAGATAAACAAATAGAAACTGCCCAGCTACAGTTAGTCTCAGCTCCTTGGGAGGCTGAGGCAGAACTGCTTTCCACCGGGAGCTGGAAATAGTTTGGGCAAAATATTAGCATGAAAAACTCACTATATATAATACTTAATTTCGTATTAGTTATACCATTTTTTACAACCATATTTCAAGAATATTATCTTCCTACATAAGCACAGGAATTATAGAATCTACTTATTAAGTTCTACCTGAAAACTCAGAGAAACTAGTGAAAAATCTGGATTGAGACTGCTAATTTCTTCACAAATGTTAGATGCTAATGATACTATTTCTAGAGAATCAGCATCATGTGCCGCCTACTGTGTTCCGCTGAAAGAACACATCACCTATACAGTGTGACTAAAGCGCATAAGCTACGTTAAGTCACAGAAAAATGTGAGCAAAGATGACATTTATAAAGCAATTGGCCTGCACCCTTCCAAACTGTTAATGCGCCACCACAGCTAAAACATGTTAAAAATCATCAGTGTTGCTAAGCTAACATGTGGGGGTGGGCAGATGAGGTGAGGGGAAGAATTTGTAGAGAATTTTATGCTGTATTATCTCAAAACATTTCCCCTAATAACTACAAAGGGAAGAACAGAATGTATTAGAGAAAGGGACAACATAGCCAAGACGTGCACCTAAACTAACATAACCTGTAAGGAGAGGACAGAACTGACTCCACAAAGTCGTCCCCTGACCTCCATGTGTACACAAGAGCACATGCACATACAAATAACACAGCAAATTAATACCTCCAGAAGAGCCAAACAGATATATTCTCCCAAATATCATATGTCAACATCATTTATGCAGCATTGTCTCAGTATTTAATCCTCTAGCTTTTACTTTTGAAACCGAGTCTTTAGTAGGTAGCTCTGGTTGGTCTAACTTTGCTGTGTAGACAAGGCTGGCCTGACACTTGCAATGATCTTTCCACCTTTACCTCCCAAGTGCTGTGATTTTTCTGATTTTTTTCCAATTAAAACTGTAGTCGTTAAGCAAATCCCTGCTTTTAGGGAATATGCACTTAAATATTAAGGGGCGAAGGGACATGGCATATGCAATATACTCTCCAATGGAGAGAAATGAATACAAAGGACAATAGAGAGAACTAGAGGATGAAGTATATGCAGAGAGATGTAAGAAACTAATGAATCTGGTTAAACAGTGTATAGCAATATTTCTGCACCCTTTTTTTTTTTTTTTTTTTTTTGGTTTTTCGAGACAGGGTTTCTCTGTGTCGTTTTGGTGCCTGTCCTGGGTCTCCCTCTGTAGACCAGGCTGGCCTTGAACTCACAGAGATCCGCCTGGCTCTGCCTCCCGAGTGCTGGGATTAAAGGCTTGCGCCACCACTGCCCGGCTCTGCACCGTTTTTTTAAACGTTCCTATTCCATTTTAAATCATTTCAAAAATAAAGTTAATCATATGAATCCAAGTCAAAAAACAGGCCTCTTCTTATATATAAGAATGGGTGAAGTCATGAGCTGAACGTTTGAATAGCTACAGAATAACAGAAAGGAAAAACAAACCACCTCATTAAAACTCATCAGGTGACCTGTGACCTCTGAGGAGTCAGAGTTAGGTGTGGTTGTGCGGCCTATAATCTCAGCGCTTGAGGGGCTGAGGTATTAGAATAACAATGCACGGCCAGCCTGAGCTATAAAGTCAGAACGTCTAGGAGGGAGGCAGTCTGTGTCCTCTTTGGAGGGCTGTGTCTGTGGAACACAAACTCAGCTCCTATCTAACCACACACTGGGGCTGTGAGCATTCACTCACCTCACCGGGCATCGTTGAGGGGCACAACCATTTCTCCAACAACATGTCCCAAATTTTTTCCAAATTAATTTCATTGACTTCGGCTATTTCTTTAGCTGCTGCGTGAATATCTAAGACAGTCAAGACAAAAAAGCACCAAAGTGAGAACTCAGGCTTTCGGCACGTGACGACGGGAATCCAAACAGCAGCTCTTCCCGACCGAAACCACGAAGCTTTGTTCCCACCGGGATAATCTTTGCCAGACGAGGTACGGAGTCTCTCGCTTATGCTGGGATGTTCATAGAGGCTCACGATGAGATGTGCTGGCTTTCCTACTGCTCTTAAATATTCCGGGACATTCAGCTTGTGGGCTATGAGCACGGCTTCGGTACCCGAGCGCCGGAACTGGAGATAAAGCTTCTTCAGCAAGGCCTGGGCCTTTTCATATGTCTCATCCTTAAAAAAATTCCAAACGGAGAGAAAGCCTTCCTGTAAAAATCTCGAGGGAGGATGACACTCCATCGTTAGTCTTCATGGGCCCTCACTGCTTTATCTGCACCCTAAAACACCCGTCATGGCAACTGTGGGCTTTCTTCTCTCTGGGCACTGGGATAAGAGGGGGAGGAGATCGTCGCTCAGCGAGCATGGTTCAGACTCACCTGAGATGGGATGTTTTGTAGCCACCTTTCAGCTAAATACAGGCAGAACTTCAAGCTAGCCATCTTGAAGGGGCCTGGAAGGACAAAGGTCTGTGAGCAAATCTAAATCCTCTGAGACAACACATGTTACCAGAGCAGCAAAACCTCTAAAATTATACATGAACACCCAGTAAAAATCAAAGATGAGGGAAATGAGACAGAAAACCAAACAGCACAGAGATCCTTCACAGCTTCCAGTCATTCCTGGTTCCTTACTAAGTTTTCATGGATGTGGCGGCAGACAGCATAATACCATCCACATTGCCTTTTCGAATGTTTTCAAACAAGCTCTGAATGGGCCCGATGGAACAGACTTGGGCAGCTTTTGACAAACCCTTCACACACCAGGATCGAGCAGGAGCTTCCAGCCTGCTCCAGCTGAGGAGCACTGGGAACTGAAACCGATGACCGGACAGAACACCTGCCCGGCATTGTACAAGACCCGGGATCGATCCCGTCATTGCAGAAAAGGGACACAGCTGAGATCCAAACCATCAGCCGGCGATGCAAGTCCCAGGAGCGGAGTGTTGCGTACCTTCTGGGATCTCCTGGGTGAGGCTGATGGCGATGGCCACGGCCCACTCCGGGTTGACTATGGACAGGAGGTAGGACTCGAGGGTCTTCGTGAGCTTATCCACTTCCTTGCTCATCAGGGCTGACGACTTGGCTTGTGCCAACTTCAGCAACTTTGGCTTCAGGCTTTTTTCAAAAACGTGTTTGGCTGTAGACACGTAGAGAGTATCTAGGGAGAACTGCAGAGGGGAGGAGAGTGACAGTGAGGGGAGGTGGTGTAAGCTCCCTGGGCCAGGCTCAGGGACCCCAGACAAGAATCTCCTTAGCAGGCCCCGCCCATTACCTTCATTAGCTTAGAAATTAAGAGCAGGGTTGGAAGCGACTCTTCACTGAGCTCTGAGGCTGCAAAGGGAAGTAGAAGGACATGACCCGTGAGAAAAAAAATTAGTTGCTATTTAGTAAAATTCCTAAGAAGTTAATGAACATACAGAGAATTTTCCAGAAGTTCTGTGCTGTGCCAAATAATATGAGGTGGAAAGGCAGTCTAGTCTGGGCAGCCGGCGGCAGAGTTATCACGTGTTCCAGCATGTACTGGTATTCGAGGTCCACTGGGGGCGAGATTCTTCTGTACGACTTCAAGTGTCTCAGAAGATTCAGAGCCTGTGTGGAAACGAGCAAGAGACCTGTGAGGGTCACCCTGTCCTGGAACATCTGCACCACGTGCACTTGTCAGTGGCCCCTGCCACTGTGCCTGCCAACCTGACCCCATGTGCACGTGGTGGCACATGTACGTGCCTGTACACACACGCTATCAAAACCAAGTCCATGTCTACTTTTCCTTGTATGGCTGGCTCCTATATAATATCCTCAGATAATCCTCAGAATAAGACTTGGGCAGTCCGGGACAAACTCTTCAAAGAAGAAGTCAAAGAACACTGAAGTTGGACGTTTTCATTTTTAATTACTCAACTTATTTTTGAGGTGGGATCTTATTATGTTTCCCAAGCTAACTCTAAAATCTTCCACCCATATAGTAGACAGAAGGTGACCAGTGATCCCAGTACTCGGGAGGTAGAGATAGAAGATCAAGAAATTCAAGGTCCAACTTGGCTACACAACCAGTTTGAAAACAGCAAGCCAGGAAGGTGGTGGCGCACGCCTTTAACCCCAGCACTCTGGAGGCAGAGGCAGGCGGATCTCTGTGAGTTCGAGGCCAGCCTGGTCTACAGAGTAAGTTCCAGGACACCCAGGGCTACACAGAGAAACTCTGTCTCAAAAAAGGAAAAAGAAAAGAGAAGAGAAAGAAAGAAAAAGCAGATTGAGCTACACGAGACCCTGCTTCAAAAAACCAAAACCACGGGCAGGTAAGATGTCTCAGCAGTGCTTGCTGTGCAAGTCTGACAACCCGAGCTGAATCCCCCAAACCCCGTAAAGGTGGAAGAGAGCGGAGAGTTCCCACTCACCTTTAACTCCCAGGTGGTATGCATGGTATTGGCACGCGCGCGCACGCGCGCACACACACACACACACACACACACACACACACACACACACACACACACTAATGTTTTTTAAAAATAGAAAAAGCAAAAATCACTAAATAAACAACTTGGCTGAATTCTTCAAGAATTAAAAATATTACATTTTAAAAAAAGACAATTAGCTGGGCGGCGGTGGTGGCGCACACCTTTAATCCCAGCACTCGGGAGGCAGAGGCAGGCGGATCCCTGTGAGTTCGAGGCTAGCCTGGGCTAGAGAGCGAGTTCCAGGAAAGGCACCAAAGCTACACAGAGAAACCCTGTCTCAAAACAAAACAAAAACAAAAAATAAAAAACAAAACAAAACCCAAAAAACAAAAACAACAACAACAAAAAAAGAAAATTATTTAGAATTAAGTTCAGAATCTGATGGGAGATCAAAGAACAACCCAGAAAGAACCCAGATAATATTCTTAATATTATAATAATTGTAATATATATTATAATGTCATAATAAACCAAAGCACAGAGATGAGTTTCAGTCTTTAACATTCTTTTATACCTGATTAATGTTCACACTGGTTATCTTTTCATTGGCTTGTTCTATAACTTTCAGGACAACTTCAATCATTTCATAATCATACGGGTCCAGCTGCACAAAAAGCAGAAATATGTCAAAACATGAGAAGACACTGTCATGCTCACATGTGCTTTATTTGGTAATGTTCATTGGTTCAAACAGCAAACATAAGCTCAGCAGGCCCCGGAGCCCAGGCAGCCCTTCATAGCTCAACTCTCACCTCTAAAACTACCTCTACCAGGCTAAGGAGCCACGTTTAAAATGTCTTGAAGTGTAGTTTAAAAAGCTGTACAAGGCAATACTTTTTTAGTGATGGCAGATGCCTCTAGGGTGCTAATACACAGAAAGAATAAACATGGTTAAATTTTCAGTTTTTTTAAGAGTTTGAAACTGAAGTTTCATTTGCTCTACTCATGATGGAAACTAGAATAGGAAGAAGACTCCCTCAGAAATGACTTAACCACAACGTGGGCGTTGAGGCTCGTGTTCGAGGCTCTTGGGGGACTCCGCCTTAACCGTCTTCCTAACGCAAGGATTAACTGGATGGTATCTGTACAGGCTTACAAAGAGACGTGTTCTCTTTGCTCCTCCTCTCCGCCCACACAGCATTTCCATGTTTTAAATGCTGACTAAAAGTACATATTATCGAAGTGGGAAGATGGGCCATCAGACCCAGGAGCAAGTCTGTAATTCCCGGATGACTTACAAGCAAAATGTAAACTGAAATCTATCTTACAGTCTGATAACCTCATTTCTCCTGGTACCTACCTTCCAAGCTCCCAATCACACTACCTCTTAACTTAAAAATACCAATTTGCAGACATTTTCATAAAAACAAAAAAAGAGAATAGGAAAACACATTCATTCATTGTAACTGTTTATAATACTGAAATGTATGGTTTAAAGTTCTACTCATGAAAGGCTGGTCCAATGCGGTGTCCGTCCGTCCGTCCGTCCGTCCCCGTCCCCCCTCCCCCAGCAGCGGGGTATTACTCAGGACAGGCACTGGGCCACATACTTACTGGGAATGGCACTATACTAAGCTGTTCACATTTATCCCACTCCATAGAGTAGGACCCACAGGAAATTTCTCTTTAGGATTTCTACTTTCTTTCTCATTTGATTCTTTGACAAAGAATGTTTGCTATTTAAAAAAATCTGAATGGAGCTGGTTTCTCATTTGCTGCCAAGCCTGACAACCTGAAGTCAACCTCTGGGTCCCACATGATAGAAACAGAGTCCTATACCACCTGACCTCTGACCTCCTCACACATGCTGTGATGAGCATATCCCACAACAGATGCAAAATAAATAAATGTAAGAGGAAAACAAACAAAACCGAGAGACCAAGCCTGGTGGCACACACCTGTAATCCCAACAATTAGGAACTAGAGAAAAGAGTTCAAAGTCACCCTTGGCTACACAGCAAGTTCCAGGACAGCCTGGACTACTTAAGGCCATCTCAAAAAGCCATATATTGAGGGCAAACAAACAAACAAACAAGTCTGGTAGTAAACATTGCCCTATTTTGAGGGGAGAAAAGAAGGTAGGACAGGAGGGAAATGCTGTGTTCGATAGACGGCTGTGTGAAAATAAAGAACTGAGGGCTAGAGAGATGGCGGGCCCAGTGGTTAGCAGCCACTCCGTGCTCTTGCCGAGGATCTGAGGTTTCCCTCCCCCGTGTCAGGCAGCTTAACTAGTTACTGGCAGTACTAACTCCAGCTCCTGGTGAACCTATGGCCTCTGGGGCAGCAGTACCCCCTCCCCCACACAGACAGACAGAATTCAGCAAACTGTGGTGGCACACACCTATAATCCCAGCACTTGAGAGGTAGAACCAGAAGGCTCAGGAGTTTAAAACCATCCTTAGCTACTTTCTGAGCTTCAGTCTAGCCTGGGCTATGTAGGACCCTATCTTAAAACAAAACAAAAATGAAAACTTCAGGACTTACTATATCCAGTTGTTAGTATATGTAGCTAATTAATTAAGGATGAGGAGTGGGTGACCAGGGGTCTCCACTTCCCACTCCCCTACCTTACAGAGGATCTCACTAAGACTGATCCCCTTCCCACTCACCTACCTTACGGAGGATCTCACTAAGACTGATCCCCTCCCCACTCCCCTACCTTACGGAGGATCTCACTAAGACTGATCCCCTCCCCACCCCCCTACCTTACAGAGGATCGACTGATCCCCTCCCCACTCCCCTACCTTACAGAGGATCTCACTAAGACTGATCCCCTCCCCACTCACCTACCTTATGGAGGATCTCACTAAGACTGATCCCCTCCCCACTCACCTACCTTATAGAGGATCTCATTAAGACTGATCACCAAGTCCTTTGTGCTTGTCAGTAAAGGAACCATCTCAGTGGCTTTGGCCAGGAGTCTGGAATACTGCTCCTTTACGGACTCCGGGCTGGCGTCTCCCTGGCTCTGGTTGTTAGTGTTATGGAGCAGGGTTTCAATGAACAACTGAAGGGCTTCGTCAGAGTCCAGCTGAAAGGTGCTGAAAGGAGCAGGAAGTTACAGGCTGATCTCCAGTGTTTCTCAGCAAGGGCTCTGACAGACAACCCAGGTGCGCGCTCCTATCACTCAAGTCTTTAACCTTGCGATTGTCTAGCTCATAATCAGAAAAAGTGTGCATCATCAAAGCTGAATACTGCCGTTCTTTTTTTAAAAGGGGTCTTGATCAGCAGCCTGAGGTAATCCTCCTGCCTCAGACAATAGTGGGGCCTATACCACAATGTCTGGTTTAATTATTGTCTTTTCAAACCAGATAGTCTAGCTGGGCTAGGCAGTACATGCTGGTAATGCCACTGGGAGGTAGTCAACTAGATCAAGAGTTCAAGGTCATCTTCAGCCATACAGTAAGTTCATGGCTAGTCTAGACTACATGAAACCCTATTTCACACAAAAATAAGTAATAAGTTATATAATTTTTAAAAAGGGGTTTGGGGATTTAGCTCAGTGGTAGAATGCTTGCCTAGCAAGTGCTAGGGCCTGGGTTCGGTCCTCAGCTCTGAGGCTTAAAAAAAAAAAAATAAGGCCTTAGTCAATATAGACAAGGTAGCAACTGAAACAACTCCTCAGGCCTTTAGAATGAGACAGTGATCCTCAGTCTGCCATGCATAATAACTGAGATATGAAGCAATGCTTTACAACCATCACAGTCAAGTCCCCTGATATTCTAAAAGCCATCTAGCTGGGCACAGTGCTGGGGTGGTTCACATCTGTAATCCCTGTGTTTAGGAGGCTGAATCAGCAGGACCACAAGTTGGAGGCCAGCTCGAGTGACATAAAGAATTGCAGGCCAGCCTGGACCATAAAACCAAAACCAAATGCAAAATCTTTTTTTTTTTTTTTGTTTTTTTTTCGAGACAGGGTTTCTCTGTGTAGCTTTGCGCCTTTCCTGGAGCTCACTTGGTAGCCCAGGCTGGCCTCGAACTCACAGAGATCCGCCTGCCTCTGCCTCCCAAGTGCTGGGATTAAAGGCGTGCGCCACCACGCCCGGCTCTCAAATGCAAAATCTTAAAAGCCATCTGACTTAGTTCACAAGGATCGACTCAGGCAAAGTGTCACTATCAGTACAAACGACCAAGGCCTCTGCTGAATGACTGAAACAAACTTATTGTCATGGCTACTTAAACTGCAGGAAGGGAGCAGTTAGAAAGCAGCACTCAGAAGCCCACCAGGGTTCAACTTTGTCAAGCATGGCAGACACACGCCACCAGCGTTTGAAGTTCTCAAAACTGAAGACTGGACAGTTTCATTCCCATGCTCTGGGTCAGTGCTACTCAGAGCTCTGGGCAGCTTCTAGTCCTTGACTGCAGCCTCAGCATGGAGAGAGTCAGGGTCATTATTACTCTTGTCCCCAAGGGGAGGAGGGACCCCGACTAGATGCTTAGCTGCTGAAAGAATACTCCAGGCAGATGTTATCAGTATCTTAGGCACTGGGGATGGATGGGGTGTGGTACAGCCAATAAGAATACTCCAGGCAGATGTTATCAGTGCACTGGGGATGGATGGGGTGTGGTACAGCCAATAAGAATACTTCAGGCAGATGTTATCAGTATCTTAGGCACTGGGGATGGATGGGGTGTGGTGCAGCCAATAAGAATACTTCAGGCAGATGTTATCAGTATCTTAGGCACTGGGGATGGATGGGGTGTGGTGCAGTCAATGTGCTTGAGGAGATGAATTTGATCCCTACCACCAAAACAAAAGCAAAAAGACTTGGATCTCAGCCGGCATAATGATATGCACCTATGATCCTAGCACCTGGAGATGAAGGCAAGATGATCAGGAGTTCAAGACCAGCCTCAGCTACATAGCAAATCTGAAGCTTTTGTGGGTTACATGGGATCCTAACTCAAAAATAAACCCCCAGAATCCACTTATCGATTGCAAGTCCGAAGGGGTGAGAGCCTTTACTATTAGAGAGGCAGTCACTTATTATCTGGCTGACCATGACCATACCACAGTCCCCTCCATCCCGAACCTCTTCTTTCCCTCCTCGTCTCCTTACTTTGTCCAGTGTCCATGCTGTGTATCACTACGAGCCGCAGAACTATGAAGTAGGAATTCACCTAACTATGGCAAAGCTATTACCTGGAAGAGTCAAGTTTTTTTCCTAGAGGAAGCCAAGGCTCAAGGAGTACTGGTCTTATTTGGTTTCTGCCTATATCAGTTATTTCCTGCTATGAATTTCCTGTGTGCTCTAACAGTGTGGATTGATCATTCTTTGGAAAGTTTCTCCCAATACAATCAAGGCAGGTAGATTCATTTGATACCCCTCAGATTAGTATCCCGGCCACTTGCGGTATCTGTCCCAGGACTATGAGCGAAATCTCCTCAGGGCAGACACCTGAGGGGAATCCGACAGAAGCTGGCTATGCCAACAGCACAGATACATTAACATTTAAAGATTACCTGCAATATTCCAGAATGAGGTTTGTGTCCATATCTATGTTATTAACAAGAGCTTTAAGGAGGTCCTTTTTGGTGAGGAAATTTTGTCTGAAAGCACGCTGAAAAGAAATCTAGAAACAAAGAATACAAAATAAAAAACCCGAAACAAACAAAAAACCTGAACTTCTAAACTGAAAAGTATCAGAAATAGAGCAACATTACAACACACCTTTTTACTTTACTATTATTTTTTTTACAGCTCCTCCAAATTATATTTTTAAATTTATTTACCTATTTATTGTGTGCATACGTGTGTGTGTGTGTGTGTGTGTGTGTGTGTTTTGTGTGTGTGTGTGTGTGCGCGCGCGCGCGCGCGCTTGTGCCTACTGCAGCCAGTGTATGAAGGTCAGAGGATAACTTGTGGGAGTCAGTTCTCTCTTACAATGCAGGTTCTAGAGATGAAACTCAGTTCCTCTGGCTTGCTGGCAAGCATCTTTTCCAACTGAGCCATCTGGCTGGCCCTAAATTTTTTTTATCATGCTGTTCAACCCAACCATCGCTGTGAAACCTGAGGAATCTTTGCCATCATAACCTCTTGCTGCTTCATCCGTCGGGGAAGCCTGATTGTTAGTTAGTGTTGGCGGAACCGGTCCCACCACTGCCTAGGAATCAAGTTTCAAAACACACAGCATTTTGGCAATGGTTACTTTCCTGATAAACAATCTATTTGCAAATAAAATGTTTTATGTCTCATTTTGTAACCCAAACTGGCCTCAAACTCACCATCCTCCTGCTTCGGCTTCCCAAGTACTGGGGTAACAGGTATGTATAACTATTATTCCTTAATATTATTTTTAGATAAGAAGGAACAGTAACATGCATTTGTAATCCCTGCTACTCGGGAGGCTGAACAGGAGAATCTGTTTAAACTAAGTTCAAGACTTGAGCAGCATAGCAAAATCCTATCTCCAAAAGAAAACAACAAAAACTAGTAACTAAATAGCAGATGGTATAATGCTAAGAGTTAAGTCTGAAAGAGTATAATGTCGGTTGGTCCTAGACATACACCTATAAATGAGACACCTGAGCAGGTGAAAAGTGCCAGGCTCCCTCTAACATTATTAAGATAAATATCAAAAAAGAAATAACACAAAAGACCTTTATTTCTTTTCTTTTTTGGTTTTTCGAGACAGGGTTTCTCTGTGTAGTTTTGGTGCCTGTCCTGGATCTCATGCTGTAGGCCAGGCTGGCCCCAAACTCACAGAGATTCGCCTAGCTCTGCCTCCGGAGTGCTGGGATTAAAGATGTGTGCCACCGCTGCCCGGCTCCCTTATTTCTTTATATACCCCAAAGTAACGGTTGACAAGATCTTTGTCTTATATTCTCAGACCAGATAATTCTCAAGACAGATTAAATATCAAAGTACTATGAATACTCACACCAAGTTTACCAAGACGAATACCCCACTGAGCATCAATACTGATTTCATGGAACCGAAGTTCTGTTTCAATATCCTGATAGAGATTTGCCAGCTGAGAGCCCACCAAAGATAATGCCTAAAAAGTAAAAACAAGATCAAACAGTATTAGTTCTAATACATTTTAGATGAAACTCAGAAAGGAGGGGGAAAAAAGTCAAAGCCAGGTGCAGCAGCGTCTTTGTGATCCCAGCCCTGGGGAGGACTCCCAGCAGTGGGGAGGACTGCTGAGAGGTTAAGGACAGCCTGGGCTAGAGAGCATCAGGCAGCCAAGCTGCACACAAGACCCTGTTTGAGAACAGAAAACGCATAACCTTGGGCTGAGGATATGGCCCAGTGCTAAAGCATGGCATAACGTGTGTGCAGGCCTGCATTCAATCCTGAGTCCTTACTCCCTAAACCCTATAAACCTTTTTGTGACAAGAGTGTAAATGGCTACATATTGGTATGTATGTCACTACTTCTTTTTTAAAGATTATTATTAGTAGTAGTAGTAGTATTCTTTTTTTTTTTGTTTTTTTTTTTTTGTTTTCCGAGACAGGGTTTCTCTGTGGTGTTTTGGTGCCTGTCCTGGATCTTGCTTTGTAGACCAGGCTGGCCTGGAACTCACAGAGATCTGCCTAGCTCTGCCCACCGAGTGCTGGGATTAAAGGCGTGCGCTACCACTGCCCAGCAAGATTATTTTCTTGATTTTAAAGATTATTTTAAATTATATGTCTTTCTCTATGTATGTGCACTGGTGGTCAAGGATGGCGTAGGCATCAGATTCCCTGGGAGCTGGCGTTACAGGGGGTTGGGAGTTGCTCAATGTGGATACTGGAAACCAAATTCCAGTCCTCTGCAAGAGCAGTATGCACTCTTGACCCCTGAGCCATCTCTTCAACCTCTGCTTTCATTTATATGTGTGTATGTCTATGTGAGTGTATGCCACAAGTGTGTAGGTGCCTGCAGAAGCCAGAAGAGGGTGTCAGATCTCCTGGAGCTAGAGTTAAGGCAGCCATGATCAGCCTGGCATTGGTGCTGGGAACTGAACTTGAGTCCTCTGAAAAAGCAGAACTGCTCTTAACTGCTGAGTCCTCTCTCCAGCAACACCCCACACATACCATACATGGACTTTTTCTGAGACAGTCTCAGGTAGCCGAAACTAGCCTCAAGTTTACTATGAACCTGAGGACTCTGAACTTCTGATCCTCTTATCTCTACTTCCCAAGGGCTGCGATCACAGGCATGCTCCCACACTTTGTTATGCAATGCTGGGGATTCACACCCAAGCCTCTTACATGCTAGGCCAGCACTCTCCCAGCTGAGGGACATGCCTTGCCCTCACTCATTACTTTTACATAGCACCTGGAGAATTCAGCTTTTTGTATGATATTGTAAGTTTTATCTAGTTTTCCTACACAATAAAAGAACAATTTCAGGCCAACCTGGGATACCCACAAAATTTCCAAATAAAAACAACTGAAACAAACTAACCAATCAGAACAACTCCAAGATAAGTTATGTAGCCTCTAAACTCATCCTACAGAAAAGCCTTGCTCTGGGGTTCAGGGCTTCAGAGAAAAGGAGTGAAGTTCTAAGGCTGCACAGAGATTTGTATGTGCAGCCAGAGGACAAGCCCAGCTTTCATTCTTCTGTGTGTAGAGCCAGAGGACAAGCCCACCTTCAAATGCCACCCACCTCAAAAATACCTCAAAAATCTTGAGATAGTTCTCTCACTAACCTAGAACTTGCCAAGTGAGCTAGCTGGCCAGCAAGCTCCATGGACCCACGCAATTCTGCCCCCACCCCCAGCACTGGGATCACAAGTGCTCACCATCACACTTGTTTTGTTTTTTTATGTGTGTGCTGAGGATCAAACTCGGATTCTTCCACTTGTGCAGCAAGCTTCACCAACATCCATTTTCCCAGACCATATGAATTTATTTATTTATTGTATTTTATGTGTAGGAGTGTTTCCCCTGCATGTCTGTGCCACATATATGCTGTGCCCAAGGTGCTTAGATTCTGAGACTGACATTACAGACACTTGTGAGCTTCCATGAGGATGCTGGGAACATAGCATCAGGTACAGTGGAAGAGCAGACAGTGCTCTGAACTGCTTGGCCATCTCTCCAGCCCCCATTTCTCTTTCAGCTCTGTGTGCCTCTGCTGTCCACAAGTACTGGAATCAAAGGTGTGCAGCAACATGCTTGACCACACATAGAGGTTTAAATATTTTGTTTTGTTTTTTGAGACAGGATTTCTCTGTGTATCCTTGGCTATCCTGAACTTGCTCTGTAGACCAGGCTGGCCTCTATCTTAGAAATTCACTAGTCTCTGCCTCCCAGGTGCTAAGATTAAAGGCATATGTCACCACACCAGCTATGGTTAATTTTTGTTGTTAGTTTGTTTTCATTTTTTAAGAAATAAGAGGTATCACCAGGCAGTGGTGGTACATTCCTTTAATTCTAGCACACGAGGGGCAGAGAAAGGCAGATCTCTTAAGTTTGAGGTGATGGCATGGTCTATAAATTGAGTTCTAGGACAGCTACGGCTACACAGAGAAACCTTGTCTCAGAAAAAAAAAAAAGAAAGGGAAGAAGGGAGGGAGGAAGGAAAGGGAAGGAGGAAGGAAGGAGGGAGGAAGGAGGAAGGAAGGAAGGAAGGAAGGAAGGAAGGAAGGAAGGAAGGAAGGAAGGAAGGAAGGAAGGAAGGAAGGAAAGAAGTAGAGCTATCTTCATTCTTTAAGCAGTGCTTGTCACCAGTCAAGCAACAGTGACTAGAGACCACATGAGACAGATCACCGTTTCTGCTACAGTTGAGACCTGCTAACAAAGTCCTTCACTTTGTCCCCCAAACCTTTAACCGTCAACAGGAGCAGGCTCCCACGCTCAGGGCATACCAGAATTTTGTCATAGTTCTGCCACGCTTTATCGACGAGCTTCCAGAGGTTTTCAAACACGTCCTTTTGAGGTAAGAGAGTGCAGTAAGCCAAGGCCAAGTCCAGATCCACCAGGCGACAGTTAAACACCTGTGAGAAGAAAGCATCATGAGCGAAGTCTCCATAAGCAAAACAGAAGGAAGGACCTTCCCCTCCAGAAAGAACAAGCCTTTCAGGAGGTGATTCAGAGGAACAGCTCTAAGAAGTCTGCTTAGGCACCTTTTCCAGGACTAGAAATGGAAGGAGAGCAGTCTCAGTGAGCTCTGTAGGGCAGCACAGAAGTCTTCCTTCTCCCTACAGCTGACTTCAGTCTCTGAAATCTCCCATGAACCCTCCTTTGTCTCCTTAGTTACTGACTCCACATTTCAGCAAGCCAAGAAATCAGAAGGCACCAGAAGAGATCTACCACATCCTCCCACCAGCAAATCCACCCCAGCCCCCTGATCTGACCCCAAATACAGCTGTGAGCTGTCTGCGACAAAGCTGTGCAGTCCCTGACAGACTGCATGTACAACAGTGGTCCCATAGGGCCATGCTGCTGTTGTGGCCGTCTTAGCTCACTCGGGGATACTCCATGCAGTCTGCACTGCTGTGTCTGCACACATCCGTCACCACTACTACCTAACAGACTGTCCCTTCCTTTTCCATGTCACTGGGTCCCATCTCCAGCCTCCTCGTCTATGTAAGGGCTTGCTCTTGTTAGTCCTCTAACTTACAATTATTACTCTCTTCCTCTGGTGACTCAATATTCTCTCTTCTGTCTAAAAACAAACCAAAATCAATGCCAGGCTCTGGAAAACTCTAAAAAGAGAAAGGTGCGGTGCTATTTCCACAACACCACTCTGCACCTTCAAGTGCAGGCTCCGAGAACAAAGCTGGATAAAAGATGATTATGAAAGGCAACCCCAGGATGTGGTCCTTTAAAAAAATTACATTATCATTTTATGTATGGGTGTCCTGTCTGCATGAATGCACGGGCACCGTATTTATGCAGCACTTGCAGAAGCCGAGAGAGTGTAGAATCCCCTGGAACTGGGGTTACAGACCTGGTGAACTGCCACATAGGTACTGGGAATCAAACCTTGGACCTCTCCACTCTAAAGTGCTGAGCCACCTCTCTAGCCAAGACTTGGCCCTTTTAAAAAAATGTCCACACAGTCAATGTGTCAGCCTTACAGGCATACCTCTGTGGCAACAACTCATCGCGTCTCTAGTGGCAGGAAAGCAATCTCAGCAGCCACAGATAATACACAAGGAGTATGGCCATGTTCTAGAAAAACATCATTTTACAAAAGCTAACAGCTGGGAGTTTGCAGGCTGTAGTCTGCTGGTTCATAAAGTATATGAATTAGTCTAGATCTTGGACCAAAATACATGATTGACAAAAGAGACAAAATTAAAATAGAATGTGGGCATTAAATTAACCCAAGTTTTTATACCACTGTTAAATTTAGTGATGGAGAAATCTGTACTGCCACTAAACAAGAGAACATCTTTACCCAGAGGAGACAAACATTGGATATCTAAGGGTAAGGAGCCTTATATGCTGGGCTGCGGTGACGCAAGCCTTTAATCCCAGCACTTGGGAGGCAGAGGCAGGCGGATCTCTGAGTTTGAGACCAGCCTGGTCTACATAGTGAAGTTCTAGTACAACCAAGGCTATGGAGAGTGAGTCTACCTCAAAAAACTTCTATTACAGATAACAGGAAAAAAAAAAAGAGAGCTTGCCATTAAAGAACATATCAATGGAGGGTATGCTGCAGCTCCTTGTACTATCATTAAACTTTTTCTAAAACTTTGAAAGTATCACCGAATTTGGAAGTATGTGTACTCATGTACATATGTTTGCATGTGAAGGCCAGAGACAACCTGAGAATGTCATTCCTTAGGTGTCATACCCTGTTTTTCTATCTCAAACAGGGTCTCTCAATGGCCTTCAACTCACTGATTCAGATAGGCTGGCCAGCCAGGGAGCCATTGCTGCTCTGAGGGGAGGGGACACGTGACCACGAGTCACACGTGGAATTAATTGGTTCTTTCCTTCTACCGTTATGTGGGTCCCACGCTCAAATGCAGGTTGTCACGTCTGCATGGCTATCGCCTTTACCCACTGCGCTGCTCTGTCAGGGTTTCTTTGTAAAGCAATCCGACAGAGCTGGGCAGGGTAAGGGACCTCTAAGAGTCCAGTGCCAAGAGGGCGAGGCAGAAGGTTTCGGGCTTGTGTATAGCTTGGGCAATACTGAGGTTCAGTTTCCTCTGGGATCTTACTACTTAATCTGACAAATAAATAGACCCAAGTGCCCAATACAAAAATAATCCTTCCCCTCCAAAAGTCTCTTAGAAGATTTGCATATGCCTATGATGCCAGCCCTTGGAGGCAGGAGAATCAGGAATCAATGTCACCTTTGGTTATATGTTGAATTCAATTTTTTGGTTTTTTTGGTTGTTTTTTTTTTGGTTTTTCCAAACAGGGTTTCTTTGTGTAGCTTTTGGAGCACTCTCTGTAGACCAGGCTGACCTCGAACTTACAGAGGTCTGCCTGCCTTTACCTCCCAAGTGCTGGGATAAAAGGCATGCGCTACCACTGCCTGGCACACTGAATTCAAACTTAAGACTAGCGTATGCTACACAGGACCCTTTTTCAAAGGAGAATTTTTTATTTTTATTTGTATTTTATTTTTTTTATCTTCTGTGCATTGATGTTTTGCTTGCATGGATGTCTGTGTGAGGGAGTCAGAATCCCTGGAACTGGAGTTACAGACAGTCTTGAGCTGCCACATGGGTACTGGGAATTGAACCCAGGTCCTCTGGAAGAGCAGCCACTGCTCTTAACCGCTGAGCCATCTCTCCAGCCCTGGAAATTTTATTTTTAAGACTAATAAATTAGAATTCCTGTGAAAAATCCTGGCATAGAAATATAAACTGAAAGTAAGGATCATTAATATCCTTTAGCCCATTAAAAATAACAAAATCAAGGGGAAGAAACAGACAGGATTCATTACAGTTTCATCCATGTTCAATAGAATATCATTTACATAAACTACAAAACGACACAACGTTTGGACGTCACACTGGCTCTTGCAGCTTCTAAATGATAGAACACTATCAAACAGCACGTGACTGACTCAAAACAAACAAGCCAGCCACAGATACTCACTTTATGCAGGAGTGTTGTGGCATTCCCTTTGATAAACACGATGGACTTTTCTTTCAATTCCATAACGATTTGCTTTGAGTTTGCCAATGTGGTCTCACCAAGTAACTTTCAGAAAAGAACAGAAGAATCATTAAGTCCACTTTGATGTACTGTTCTGAAAATTGCATTTGGGAAACAGAGGCAGGGAGATCTCTGTGTGTTCAAGGCCAGCCTGGGCTGCAAGATACTCTGTGAAAAAATTTCTCAACAAACAACAGCAATAAATGCCTACAACAAAAAAGCAAACCCACCAGCAGACAAATGCTGTGCTGAGATTAGAGTGAGGAATTACTTTTCCAACTTAAAACTTAAAAACTACTTGGACTAAGTAGTTTTTACAAGCCCAGTTCTGAATTTCTGCATTTGCAAACTGGAGACTTTCAAGTGCTATTAATAAAAATGTGTGTAAATGTCCTGGAATCTTAGATGCTCAACAAATATATCCTGTATTTAACAAATAAGCATCACTGGGCAGTGGTGGCACACACCTCTAATCCCAGCACTTGAGAGGCAGAGCCAGGCGGATCTCTGTGAGTTCGAGGACAGCCTGGTCTACAGAGCGAGATCCAGGACAGGTACCAAAACTACACAGAGAAACCCTGTCTCGAAAAAACAAACAAAAAACAAATAAGCATCAGTGTCTTTACTATGGGGCCAACAGGAGATTGGCTTGCTCGAGCTTTTGACACTTTAATTACCAAAGTCAAATATTTATTGTGATGCCATACCTTTTCACTCAAACCGACACTCATGATGTTTGACATGGAGTGCTGCAGGCAGGTACCAAAGGAACCGACCACGAACCTCAGGGCCAGCTCCCACTGACTCGATTCTTGAAGGTTCCGGAGCAGAGCAGAGATGGAGCTCACAATGGGGAGAATGAGGTTGTCTCCTGCCAAGTGAGAAGATAACTTTCAACAGCTGTATTTTTTTAACAAACTCATACAAATATTGACTTATTTATTTAATGTGTATGTGTGTGTCAAAGTATGTGTGTGTGCACTGTGGGTGTGCAGAAGCCTTTGGGGTCAGAAGAAGGTGTCAGAAAGAACTGGAGTTACAGGGAGTTGTGAGCCTCTGTAAGAGTGCTGGAAACTGAACCAGGGTCCTCTGTAGAAGACATCCCCTCTTTTTTTTTTTTTTAAAAAAATTTATTTAAATAAATATCACTCCTTCGGGAAATTGCTTTCAGGGATGGCCTACTTCCTCAAAGAGGTAACAGCCACAGAGTTGGTTCCCAAAGTCTTAACACATGAGTGTTAACAAGAGTTAACACTTAAATAAGAAAATAACTGTCTGGTTGGTTATAATATCCATAATTTTTTTAAAGTTTAGATGCTCAAATTATTGGCAGGTAAAGACATTTTCTCTATACAGAAAACTGAAATTTATGAATACAATTAGACAAATTACATAAATGTCTGACTTCTGAAAATGTAACAATGAGATTGTTAAACATTACATCAAAGATTTTATGACAAATTCATAATCAGAATTTCAGTATGTATGATTTTATGCTTTAAATTATCTTGGCATTTGCGTATTTGTAAAATTATAGTATATATTTCTAATTATAAATACCTTTGCTAGTGGAACAGTATGGCAAACTTATAGAATCCAAAGGATGTCTTTTGCTTTCTATAAAAGAAAAAAGAAAGGAACTAAGACTAAGTAACACAACTCTTACAAAGCACTGGACTCAGCTCTCACTGAAATCATGTTATTATCAACAATGTCGTAAAGCAGCAATTGCTTTAAGAAGCAAAATAAACGACAAAACTCAAAGCTGAGCATGGTGACACATGCCTGAAACCCCAGCGCTTAGGTAGCAGGAAGGTTGCAAGTTTGAGGCAAGCCTGGACTACACAGTGATGCTCTTTCTCAAAACAAACCCAAAAATCTAAAACCAACCAACCAAACTAACAAGAAGCTTTAACCTACACATCCAGAATGCCCAGATAAACATACAATCTACCAAGAAGCCCAGCTGCGTATGGCTGCACCACGATCAGGAACCAGAACTTTACACCCAGAAGCCCCTCATACCCTTCCTTCTACAGTCATGACCCAGGGACGGTGGTTTGAGTGAGAAAAGTCCCCCACAGATTTGGTCCTCAGTCGATGGTGCTGTTGGGGAGGTTCAGCAGGTGCAGCCTTGCTGGAGGAGGTCAGCCACTGGAGGCGGCTTTGAGTGTTGAGAGCCCAGCACCATTTCCAGTTTGCTATGCCTCAGGGCTGCTTTTGGAGAGTGAGTTCTTAGCTGCCTTTTCGCTCCCACGCCTGCCACTGGCTGCTGTGCCGGACCCTGCGCTCTGGAACCGTGAGCCAAAACAAACCCCTTCCTCCAGAAGCTGCTTATGGTCAGGGTGGGTTTCTGTTTTTTGTTTTAGTTTTGGTTTTTCCAGACAGGGTTTCTCTATGTAGTTTTGGAGCCTGTCCTGGATCTTGCTCTGTAGACCTGACCGGCCTCGAACTCATAGCTATCCTCCTGGCTCTGCCTCTCGAGTGCTGGGATTAAAGGCGTGCGCCACCACCGCCCGGCTGGTCATGGTGTTTTATCACAGCAAAAGAAAAGTGACTTATCCACCATCCCTAAGCTAACTACTACCCTGACTTCAAATACCATGAGCCCATTTTTTCCTTGAATAAATGAAATCATTTGCAGCATGCATTCCGTTGTGCTTGGGTCCTTAAGCATATAATTGTATCTTGCTGAATGCAGTTCTGGTTCCGGGAATCTATAGCTCCAGTGTGCACAAAGCAAAAATAGGAAATAATGATACAAGCGAGATTACCGGCAAGGGGCACCACTGAGGAAATCAGCTCATAGATGACTGGCAGCACCACCTGGGACTCCAGAACGATTCCATCTTCACTGAAGAAGTCGCTGTAGGACCATTCTTCATATGGATCCTTGTGAGCTCCAAAAGCGGCCTAAAGAGTAAACCACACAGAAAAGACAGCAGTAGGTACACTGTGACCCAGACCACCTTCACCAAGCTGAATCCAGGAGTCAGGTGTAAGAGCCCAACAGCGTAAAAAAAAAAAAAAAAAAAAAAAAAAAACTTGTTTTCATTAATTTTAATTTTAATATATGTAGGTCTGTATGCGTGCATGTGGAAGCCATGTTGGATCATCTGGAGCAGGAATTATAGACCACCATGAGCTGCCTGATGTGGGTATGCAGAACTAAAGGCCTGAGAAATGAGTGTGGCTTATATGTAAATGATACACAGCCTTGGATAAGGGATTTTAGTATCCACAGATTCTGGTGTCTCTGAGGGGAGGGGCGGTCCTGGAACCAATTTCTTCTGTGCATACTGAGGGAAAGTTATATTTTAGTATCTCTTTCTTGTTGGCAACTTGTAAAATATCACTTCGGACAAACCCTTAAGAGAAGGTCAATATCCAGAGAGGCCTCAGTTAAGGCCCTATATTTCAAAAAGCAGTTAAAATCAAAATAAACAGCTGTGCCTGGGTAAACAACTGGCTCTGTGGCTTTTTAGAGGAGAGCTAAGAAAAAAAAGGTAGTGGGAGATTGGTATTTCCGTGAACTGTGCAAGTGATGTGAAGACCACAGGGGGGGCAGCAGCAGTTTTGTTTATGAAAATGGATCTCAGAGGTGACTTACCCTCATCAGAATTCCACAGTCATCCAGCTGGCATTGCTTGGAAAGCTCCACAGCGGTTAAAGTGTATTTACTTAGTTCTAAAGCGTCCAGCAAAATATCTGAAAGGAAGTGGACAGGATCATCAATCCTATTTTACTCCTTTAGAACAATGAAAACAACCTTCTGATAACGACCACTTCAAATGCCCAGGAAGGCCAATGCATAGATAGCTGGCTCGCCAGTTCATGTCTGTGCTTAAGTTTGCATGAAAGAGATCAATGTGGGGAGGTCAGGAACTCCAGGATCATACAAAAGCAAATGTCATCAATAGGAAGAAATGACAGGATGAATGGGTTTGGGGATTTAGTGACTGACTGGTTGACTGATTGTCAAGGTCTAGCGAAGTAGCCCAGGCTAGCCTTGGGCTGATGATCTCTCAGACACCTAACTCAAGCACTACAGGGGACAACTTGGCTGTTAATGTTTTAAAGCTATGGCATCCTCCTGTAAGGAGCAGCTGTCTGTTGTGTGGTTTCCAGAATGCAGTTATCACAGACAGCGTGTGGGAGGGTTGGGTACAATAAAGCACAGAATACGAAGATTTATATATACATCTTGTCACCTGGACTGCAGATGGTGGCAGCATGGCATGCGAGATCATGTATCTCAGAAGGAAGACTTAGTCCTACTGGTGCTATCATGGGGACGTTGTTGGCCAGCATGTGACAGAGCTTCTGACACACCAGAAACAGCAATCTCCCTGTGTCAGCATTGCAGTAATACCCAAGTAAGTCTCTGCAGAGGAAAGCGGTGGGCAGTCAGGATTCAGAGCAATCGCACCTCCATGTCCTGCTTGCATTCGTATCTAGCATTAACCCATAGTCTTTAAAGCTTTCTCAGGGGGCGGAGAGACTCACTGCTCTTGCAGAGGACCCGGGTTCCACTCCCAGCGCCCACAGGCACGGTGGCTCACATCCATCTATAACTCCAGTTGTAGGCAATCTGACCTCTAGGGGCACTAAACATGCACGTGGTGCACATACATACATACATGCAGGCCAAAACACTCATACTCATGAAATCATTACAACACCACCACCAGAAAAAACTTTTTCATGGTACAAAGTGTGATCCATTTTCAAAGTATTTTAGTTACCCTTAAGGATCAAGGCCCAGAGCCAACATTCAACAGTCATGTGACCAGCTGAGCAGGGTCTCTTTCCTTCCATACTACTATTTTTAGATGAAGAGGCCCCCAAACAGGCTCTCAGGAAACCAAGAATCACCTCTGTGACAGTGAAAGTGACCCTGGCCCGAGGCTTATGAGTGATGGGATGGAGAGAGCCAAGGTCATTTCTGACAAGCTGTGCCAGGCGGGGTCCCAGTGTCACCTGCATTTGCTCAGTGCTGCTCCCACCTTCCCGTCCTTCAAGGCCCTCAAGACCAGCTCTGCCTCCAGCTCTTGTGCAGACACCTGCAGGGCCAGGGCCTGTCTGTGCAGCTTAGACATGACGCTCAAGTCTGTCCCCCCAGTCAGGGTGGGCCCTGGGCATCCCCTGAGTTTGTGCTCAGCCTGTGCATCTTCATGGGCCTTAATATACTGTTCTCGAAGACCGGCTACCAAGGCACTGTTGCTATAGTCTTCAAACGGGAGGAAGACCTCAAAGTTCTCCTGCAGCAAAGCGAGACAAAGACCCAAGTTTACTCAGTGTTAGAGTCAACTCCGCCTTGACTCTTACACTCTCCTTGGGAAATTACTCACTTATAAATTAGGAATTTAAGATTTTGATGGCTCAAAAGTAATAAAATACCGACACTAAAAGCTAGGAAAATAAGAAAACATAATTATGGAGAAGTCCTTCTCAAGTTTAGCACTTTTAGCATTTGGGTCCAGATAATTTTGTGCTGTAGGGAGCCTTGCAAAAGAGGGGAGAGGCTTAACCATTAGTTTGGGGTAATTCTACTCTGGAGAGTTCTGTTGCCTTATGGGTACAGATGTTCACGGTGCACTGACTGGGCGCATAGTGTCTTTACCTGTAAACTAGCAACCACTTTAAATTGCTTCAAGAACTCTTCAGATTCATCCTTCTTCTGCAGATTGTCTGTAATTACATTTTAAAGAGTTACAGCAGATGGATAAATTCCCATATGCTATAATTTGAATTCCCCTAGAATGTCATGATAACAAGAGACAAGACTGCAAAGTCATGAACCGCTTGATCTAGTCATGATCAATGGGTTATTCAAGAGTGCTTGATGCCTCTAGTTTGGTCGTTCTGAATGCATGATGCCCTCTGTCAGGTGACGACACAGCAAGGCCCCTGGCAGACCCTGAGCAGATGGTGGCATCATGTCCTTGGACTTCTCCATCTCCAGAGCATGAGCTAAATAAATCACTATTCTTATAAATTACCCAACCTTGGGTTTATTGTAACAGCAATAAAATATACAACAACATACTATATTATCAGGATTTTTTTAAAAGCTAACATATTAAATAACCTTGGTTTTCTTGTAAGTCTTCTGTGTTGCTTTTCAGTTGCCAATGTAATGATTTTTACTTATACTTTGTGTGCGTGTGTGCGTGTGTGTGCGTGTGTGTGCGTGTGTGTGTGTGTGTGTGTGAGCGAGCACACACGCACACACACAGAGCACAGCATGCACGGTGAGGTCGAGGACACGGGTCCCGGGGACTGGACTCAGGCTCCAGGCTTGCCCGTTGAGCGCCCTTACCTGAGGAGCCATCTCACTGCCCCTGGCACGACATAACTGAAGTGTAAAAAAGAGGAAATCTGAAAAAAGAAACTTCCTTCTGGAGGTAGAAAAGGGAAGTTTAAGGGTTATAATAAAACGGCAGGGGCTGGAGAGATGAATCAGCAGTTCAGAGCATGCCCTGCTCTTCCAGAGGACCAATTCAATTCCCAGCACACACATCAGGTAGCTCACAGCCACCTGTAACTCCGACTCCAGGGGTCCAACTTCTCTGGCCTACATGCATACATGCACATTCCCACACAAAAGACACATGTACACATAATTAAAAATAATAAAATAAAAAGAACGGCAAATCTTTTGAAACAATTATACCACCCAACCCTTTCCAAGAGAGTTACTTTCTCAACTGTTTTAAGTCCAAATAGGCTTTCTCCACTTACCATCACCAACAGATACATCAGGTATCTAGTCCAACAATGAAAAGATTACTGAAGCACACACGGAAAGAGAAAATAAGTCCACTTTATATGCTCTGGTCTAATAAGACTAATTAAAAACAAAAAGATTACATTTTTCTTATGGAAAAATAGGTAAAGTTAGACAACTAGAGCCTTGGTGAGCTTTGGGAGAAAAAGCAAGTAGGAGAACAGAGGCTAGGGAAAAATACCTCTCTGAATATCGCACAGGATTTTGAGAATATCCACTGATGTCTTCGCCACAGACATTCTCCAGGCCTTGTCCTAAAATATGCAAAGTGAAATCTACTTCTTTACTGCTCACCTCAGCTGGACAGAGACAAAAACACACATAAGAACCGTGGAATCATGGTGGGGAATAGTGAGAGAGGATTGCCTAGCATCCCTCAGGCATGAGTTCCATCCTCAGTACCACCAAAGAACAGAAAGAAAAGAACACAAAGGAAGCAAACAAAAAACCAAGCAAGGAATCAGAAAACAATCAAACAGGTGACAGAGGATGATGTGCAGCTCTGGTCAGGCAGCCGCAAGGCGACAGGAGCGTCACAAAGGCTAAACATGGGAGCCGCACCGAGATGGACTTTAGAAATACCAAGAAAGGGGCTGGAGAGATGGCTCGAAGAGCACTGGCTGCTCTTCCAGAGGACCTGAGTTCAATTCCCAGCACCCACATGGTGGCTCCCAACCATCTGTAATGAGATCTGGTGCCCTCTGCTAGTGTGCAGGCAGAACACTGTATCATAATAAATAAATTAAAAAACAAACCAGGAAAGAAGGGCTAACCTACAGCCTTTCAATTACACTATAATTGACAGGCCGTTTAAACTAAATTACATTGTTGAAGATTGAACAACAGAGAGAAGGAAAACACAAAAGGGCTGTGGGACGGAGGTAATTCAGCACGGAGGACATTGGAGACACTGCATTTCGTCGCCGGCACCACACGCACACAGCACCAGTGGCAGTACCGAAACAGGTGTGAAATGAGGCTCTGCTACTTTCTAATAAACCAGAAAGTCATTTAAAATCTCATTTTCCGCAGTTAATCTACAATGGAACCTACTTCCCAACTTTATGTGAAAAAGTAGACTATTTAAAGCTGGGAGGCATTTCTTAAGGCTTAAGAATCCAACTATTCTGGTAATTTTTTGTGGGGGTGAGGGCAGGGCAGGGTCTTCCTGTGTAGCCAAGGCTGGTTTGGAACTCACTACGTAGACCATCAGGCTGGCAGGCTCTGCCTGACATTGAAGTCGTATGCCACACTCCCTGTGATACTCGGTCTCTTATCTCTAAAGGAGTGACTGGTTCTACTGTGGGCATGTTCAGCTTCAATGCTTTCTTGTGAAACAAGGATTTATAATGGAGCCAGGCTGGCCTGGAGTTCAAGGTCCTGTTGCCCCCCCCACCTCCGCAGATTTCCAGGTGTGTACTAGCACACATCTCGGTTAATGAAACCCTCACCTCTTCAGAACTGTCTGGTTCTTCTTGCAATGCCAACCGGGCCCAAATGATGACTCTCTCTGCAGTTTTCTCCGCTTCAACAGGAGGCAGAGACCTCAGGAGCAGGAGACAGTCATCCCCCTGTGAAGTGTTAGAAAGAAAGGGAAAAAACAGCGGGTCCTTACAAGGAATAGTTTGATCTTAGCTGTTCCTTTTCTACTTCAAAGTGAGAAGAAGAAAAAAATTTCTAATCTATACTGTCCAGTGTGAGGACCTGGGCTCAAATAGCAGAATGGGAAACAAGATTAAAAGATACTTTGAAAAAAAGACTATAGTTTAATATTTTTAAAAATCTGAGGGCTACGCCGGGCAGTGGTGGCGCACGCCTTTGATCCCAGCACTCGGGAGGCAGAGCCAGGCGGATCTCTGTGAGTTCAAGGCCAGCCTGGGCTACCAAGTGAGTTCCAGGAAAAGGCACAAAGCTACACAGAGAAACCCTGTCTCAAAAAACCAAAAAATAAAAATAAAAAAAAATCTGAGGGCTAGAGCTGGACAGTGGTGGTGCACACCTTTAATCCCAGAACTTGGGAGGCAGAGGCAGGTGGATCTCTGAGTTCGAGGCTAGCCTGGTCTACAGAGTGAATTCCAGGATAGCCAGAGTTATAGGAGAAATCCTGTCTTGAAAAAGAAAAACAAAACCAAATCAAAGCAAACAAACAAAAAAAAAAAAACACTGAAGGCTGGAGAGCTGGTGCAGCAGTTAAGAGCACTGACTGTTCTTCCAAAGGCCCTAAGTTCAATTCCCGGTACCTACAAGGCAGCTCACAACCTCGTATAATCGTAGTCTCATGGAATCATGCCCTCTTCTCGTGTGCAGACATACAAGCAGACAAAATAGCCATATACATAAATAAATAGATCTTTGAAAAAATACAAATATAAATATGATAATCTGAAGAAGGTATAGTGGCACACACCTACAATCTTAACACTTGGGAGGGAGTTTGAATCCCAGCCTGGGATACATAGCATTCTAAGATGGTTTGGGCTGTAGAATGAGACCCTGTCTTAAAAAAACAAACAATATCTGAAAATCCCATTTTGAATGATGTAAGCTAAATTTACAATCGGCCCAGAGCAGTGAAGATGTCCTTATAATGTGGGCATGCCTATGGCTGCTGGATATGAAGCAATAAAGACATTTAAAGTTTCAGAAAAGAGAGTGACAAGTCAGTGCTGGAATGTGTGATTAGCACTCATGAGGCCATGGTTTCAACTCCTAACATCTAAAAACTTCAGATGGAAAAAAACCCCACAAAACCCACACACCGTAATTTAGAATCTAAGAGGCCTATGGCATGTGTAAGACCTAGGTTTGAGCTGTACTAAGTAGAGTGCAAAAGCCCACTAGCTAGTCACTTTTTAAAGTAACTATTTTAATATACTGTTTTCACATTGACATAGCTATTTATTTCGTTCTGTGAAACTAGTTTGTACAATTTGGTTTCTTTAGAGATTTAGACAATCTAAAATGTCCACACCTGTTCTCTGTCAATCAGATCAATAATTCTTAGACTGTAGATTTCGTCATTAGACAGCCTGTAGCCTTGGGCCACCTTCAGAGCATCTTCTAAAGAGGACGGGATGTCTTGCTTGAGAATGTATCGGACCACCCTCTGAAAGAGACAACATACATTTCTTAACACGAAGACTCAGAGCCCAGAAATCATTTGCTAAAGAAGGCAAAATGCCTTCAGTATTTTAAAAATGTAGCAAAAACCCTAAACTGGACCTAAGATTGAAACATGATTCATGGGGCCAGTGAGATGGTTCAGTGGGTAAAGGTGATTGCTGCCAGGCCAGACAACCCGAGTTCATTCCATTAAAGCTACAGGTGGAAGGGAAGAAGCAGCTCTGAGCTCTCCTTCTACATTCATGTTTGTCACGGCACCTGGGTAACCCACTCCCATACAATAAATCTAGCTCGGTGAACTTTCTGAATATGAAGAGCTTCAGTCCATTTCCCACGCTGCTCGAGAATTACAAGAACCTACAGGAACCAATCCAACTAGCACTTACCATTATTTCCTTGTTCAAGAGATTCACCTCTCTTATTCCATAGCCTCGCAAAAGTTTCTTCATCTCCATCAGTTTGTAACTTTCCTGCAATAACTTGACCCTAAACAAAATGTGCTGGTATTAACTTGACTATGTAAAACGGTCGATGGAAAAAACTGACTGCTGTCAACTCAAAGCAGGAAGCTGGCGCAGGGCACAGACACATCACTGAGTATCTATCGGCAAACTTACTTGGGGTGGTCCATTTCCAGATGCTGTTTCACCAGCTGCTCCACAGCTGTACTCCAGGGAACCACCGCCTTGTACATTATCTTCAGCACAGCATCAAAGATGAGCTACAAAGAGATCACACAGGGACGATGACCAGCCCTCCGCAGCACCTCTCATGGGAGTGACTGGCACTGTGAACATCAGGTGCAGGGAGAGCGAGAGCTTCTCATCTGCCTGCAAAAGTATATATTTCCTCCAACTGCTACACACAAAGAACAATTTCAGGGGCTGGAGAGATGGCTCAGTGGTTAAGAGCACTTGCTGCCCTGCAGAGGACCTGAGTTCAGTTCCCAGAACCCAAATCAGGTGGCTCACAACACCTCTTAACTCCAGTTCCCGGAGATGGACACCCTCTTCTGACTTCAATGGATACCAGGCACACATATAGTGCACAAACACATATGCAAGCAAAACATTAATACACAAAACATAAAATAAAAAAAGGTCAAGAGTACCCTCTGCTACTGAATTTGAGGTCAGCCTGGGATACTTGATAACCTATCTCCAACAAAACAAACCTGAGCAGGTCTGTTATTCAGAAAAGTACCTAGGATGTTGTCATTCAGCGGCTTCGGAACTCTTCCTAGATGCTCAGCTGTCTCCATACTTAAAAGTAGTTTCCATAATTTAAATATAATCTTTTAATTCATTTTCTGAGAATTTCATACATGTATACAATGTATTTTGGTCAGGTCCATCCCTATTTACCTCCTCCAACCTCCCCCACCCAGACTCAACCAGCTTCTCCTAACTCATGCCCTCGTCTCTCTCTTTCTAACCCATAGTCAATCGGGGCTGCCCTTATATTTTAAATATTTAAGTATTGACCTATCCTTTCTTGTTTTCCCAAGACAAGGCTTCGTACATGACTCACCATCCTACATGCTGTGACTGTGAGCACCTGTGCTCCTGCCTTTATGAGAACTAATTAATAGTGGAAATCACTGTAAAGCCCAGCACCAACCAGTTAAGAGTTTCATTTCTGAGTAATTCCAGCTCCGGAATAGAGAGGCATCCAACAGAGAGGCATCCAACTGACCATGGAAAATCTTTTGGTAGTAGGAATGGGTGCATTTTCATCTTATTTTCCATAATCAAAGGAAATAAAATTATGTATGGTTTTATCTTTTTTTTTACATTCTACAAATACATGTCATTTTTATGAGCAGAAACTAGCTGTGAGAGCCAGTGTTCAAAAGGAACTCGTTACTGCAAACAGGAAGCCCCACCAGTCAGGGTTTGCTCACATCTGTGTCAGACAAGCATCCTATCACCGCCATGGCCTTCGCCTCCCATGCTGTGTCAAAGAGTGTCGCTGACTTTGAGCTGCACCTCTTCAGTAAATCCTAGAAAGAGAAACACGTGTTTTCGAGTATCAGAAACTCTCAGGCTGGATGTGGTGGCACACCTTTAATGAAGCGGATCAAACCTGGACTGCGGAGGCCTGAGGACTGATCCTTAGCACCGTCTCCTGTCCAAAACCCCTAATACCTCACAGGAGTCCCTTGGGGAAAGTCCTGTTGTTCTCTTTTTCTTCTTGAGGTGGGATCGCATTATGTTGCCTAGCTGGTTTTGAACTTGTGGCCTTCAATAATCCTCCCATTTCAACCTCTCTAATAGCCAGGAGGTTCTCCGCCGGTTAACAGCACAATTAGTTTACATTCTTGACCACTCAAATGCCTCATAGGTACTAGTTAGTGGTAAAGCCCGGCATTCCTTACAGAGTCAAGCGTTTAACACGATGACGCACTGCACAGATCTCAGAAACGAAAATTGGAACTGAAGGCTCAGCAGGTAGAGGCACTTGTGACCTGAGTCAGATGCCCAGGACCATGCGGAGGAAGGAGAAAACTGAGACTCCCAAGCTGTTCTTGACCTTCACACATGCACCATGTCTGTGAGCACACACACTGTCACACAATAGAAATGAATACTCAAAAAGTGGAAGAAAATATTACCTCTATATAGAGCAAAAGAAGGTCCTCCTCTTGCAAATTCTGTTCCCGCATGTAAACTCTCACGGACTTCTCTAAGACAGAGGGGATCAGCTCTGGTGCAGAGACCCTGTCAAACATCCGGAACACTATGGTGGTACTATTTTCCTGGAGATGAGACGGGAAGACGGGGTAAATGAGGCAGAGTTTGGCCACAGCTGGATACAAAACACAAACCAGTGCTCCCGGGGCTGGAACTTTACCTTCTCAAACTCAGAGAGGGCCAGTTTGCAGTTGTATTTCTTATGCAGGGTGATCAGCTCCTGCAACTTGTTCACCAGTGTCTGTAACTGTTGGACTTCCTCTGTGTTTTGATAATCCTTCTAAACCAAAGCATTAACATCATTAAGGACACAAAACAAAAGTGTGTTAGGGAAACAGTCAAGCTTATCTCAAAGAAATAAGTACAGGCCAAAATTACACAGAGGAGAAAACCAGAATCTAAAACCCAAATATAAACTTCCTCTCTCTCTGTCTCTGAGAGAAAGGCTCTCATGTAGCCCAGGCTGGCCATGAACATGATACATAACCAAGGATATCCTTGAATTTCTGATCCTTCTGCTGTTACCTCCCACAGCCTGAGATTACAGGCATTCACCAACATACTCAGTTTATGGGGTGCTGGGGACCCACCCAGGGCTTCATGCATATTCAACAAGCACTGTGCCAATCAAGCTACATGACAGCCATCGCAATACACATTTTTAAAGGTCACATTTGTCTGGGGCTAAAGTACTGAGTACTTCACAAGAGAGATTTTTATTATACCGTGTAATTTATCAACTTAATTCTAGCACTCCCAGCATAATTTTTAAGAATATAAAATTGCACACTTTTCCTAGTATAATTCATGCTTTATTTTTTGAGAAACCTCAAAAGAAGAGATTAACTTGAAGAAATTTAGAAGAAAGCAGCCAAATGATAACTGGCTCCCTCCAAACTATTTTTCTGACTGTGACTCCCCTACTAACAGTGCTTTTCCCTTTCTTGATGCTAGGATGAGACCCAGGGGCTCACAGGAGAAACAATGCTCTGTATTGAGTCATATCTACAACCCACTGCTACTTCTTCAGATTGACAGAAGGTCTCTGGTTTAAGTAAAATGTTGTTCAAATCTCAGATGGTCTTTTAATAAAAAATCCAGAGCCAGATATTGGGATAAATGCTGAAAGACCAGAGAAGCAGAGCAGCTGGCCACTAGTTCTGACCTCTATGAAATCCTCAGCCTAAAGAGAGTGAGTTCCTGTTTCCTCACGCCTTATCTACCTTTCTCTGCCCAGGCCATATTACTTTCTGGGATTAAAGACGTGTGTGCATCCCAAGCAAAGGCATAAAATCTCATGTGCTGGGATTAAAGGAGTGTGCCACCACTGCCTGACCTCTATGTCTAATCTGGTGGGTGGCTCTGTCCTCTGATCCTCAGGCAAGTTTAAGGGTACACAATACATCACCACTGTAAAAGAAGCAGACGACTGCTGCAGACTGACTCTTATACATCATCTTTAGTTGTTTAAAGGATTCTGAGATGCTGTTGTTGCAAAAAAAAAAACAAAAACAAAAACAAAAACAAAACAAAACAAAACCAAAAACCAAAAACCAAAAAACAGTTATCACTTAGAATGCCTTTATATATTTCCATTTTGACTGGTTCATATCGACAGACTGCATGGAAACAGGTTGAGGTTATAATAGATACAACAGGAAGGAAGAAAGGACTTTTCCTTTCTGGGCCCTGAGACAATGGCATGCCGTCTCTATACACAGGCCAAGTCTGTGCTGTGATGTGATGAGTTCATCATAAAATTTGTCTAGACATCATACCAAGGCAATCCAGTGCCAAGAGGATGCAAATCCAAACTTCTCTGTTTTTTCTGCTGTGAAGAACACCTCTGCTAGCTGAAGTCCATTTTCTGGCCAGTTTGCCTTTTAAAAATATGAAAGACCATTAAAAATCAAGTTTGAAGCTGCTGTGAGGGAGCAAATGCCATTTTTGTATTTAATACACAGATCTTACCTTATCAGTTAACTCTAGGTTCCTGGATGCTTGTTCCAGCCACTTTGCAAGAATGTTCTGAAATAGATATACCATTTAAAAATGAAATTCTCAATAATCCCCCACAAAAAATTTCTACAATCAGTTTTTAAGAATTTTTAAAAATTGTATGTGAGTGCACGTGGCCAGGATGGGAGGCATCAGATCTCCTGGAGCTGGACCTGCAGATGGGTTGTGAGGCACATACTGTGTGTGCTGGGAACTAAACCCAGATCTTCTGAGAGAGGAGAATGTGTTCGTAATCACTGAGCCATCTCTCCAGCCCTATAGCCACCTTAGAAGTTATTTATCTATCAGTTACACTGCTGGACACTGAACCCAACATGCTAGCATGCTAGTCAGTACTCTACTACCACCACCACCACCTTTGGAGTTTTTTTGGTGTTTTTTGTTTTGTTTTGTTTTGTTTTCTTTTGAGACAGGGCCACCCTCTGTAGCCCACGCTGGCCTGGAACTCGCTATGCAGCTGCTATGTAGACTGGACTGATTCCTAGCCGCCTTCCACCGTAGCCTCTCGAGTGCTGAGATTAGACGGTGCACCACTGCATCCAGCTCTGTCACCTTTTGAAAGGGCTTCCTCACTAATTGAATCTGAAGCATTAAATGAAGTTAAACCTGTAGGATGGAAATACTAGAAGAAACTCACTTGTCCTTCAGGCACAACCCTCCTCACGAACGGGATGACATCATTTTTAAACCATGAACAAAGTCTTTCCAAGGAGACTTGTGTAGAAATTGAGTTCAGCAGGTTCTCCAACATTTTCACATCAAACTTGCTTTCAAAGTCAGCCTGAATTACAGAACCAGAAATTAAAACCTGCCTGACAAAAGGAAACTAACAACACCTCGAAGGGCAAAGACCTGCTGGATCCTTGGGAAGGGGGATAAATACAAACCAAGTACAATGACTGAGATGCATGAAAATGCTTTGACCAAATCCAGGCTAACTGAAGCAGATGATCTTCTTAAACAAAAATTTAAAGCCATTTCAAAGAATGTTACTAAATTTTGTTGTTGTTGTTGTTTGTTTTTTTGAGACAGGGTTTCTCTGTGTAGGCCTGGCTGTCCTGGAACTTAGAGATCTACCTGCCTCTGCCTCTGGAGTGCTAAGATAAAGGCGTGAGTGCCTTACCACTGCTCAGCGATGTTACTGATTTAATAATAAATGAGAAAGGTATTTTATACAAAGAATTCAAATGGGGGGGTCACAACTCATTAAATATCGTATTATTGAGTAGTAGATAATAAACACACACACAGGAACCAGAAGAGATTGTATCCTAAGGAAAATACAACTGGAGATGATAGTACAAATACTAATAAGTGCGGTGGGATGGTCTTTCTGTATGTTGTGAATATATGTTGCTACCTTTGGTTAGTAAAGAAGCTGTTTTGGTCTATGGTAATACAGGATAAGAGCCAGGCGGCAAAGCCAAGAGAGATACAGGGAGAAGAGGGCGTGGTCAGGACAGACATGACCCAGCTGCCCAAGGAGGAACAAGATGTCAGCAGACTGGTAACACTACCACCACGTGGCAAGATATAGATTAATAGAAATGGGTTAATTTAAGATGAAAGAGCTAGCTAGCAAGAAGCCTGAGCCATAGACCAAACAGTTTGTAATTAATATTAAGCTTCTGTGTGTTTATTTGGGACTGAGCAGCTGCAGGACACAGAAAAACTTCTGGCTACAAATAAGAATGTCCATTAGTGGAATAACACAACACTTCTTAAATCTAAATGTTATATGTCAATATCATCCTGAAGAAGGGGATTTGGATAAACAGTCTATTTATCTGTGTATGAGATGAGGTCTATATTGCTGAGTCTAGCCTGAACTCCTAGACTAACCAATCCTCCTGCCTCAGCTTCCAGAAGATCTGTGACTACAGGAACGTGCCACTGAACACGGTCTTCAGATAAATACCTTTAATAAGTATTCCTTTACCACAATCCAAATTGTAGGAACATTCTCTCCACCATTGGCAGAAGCATTGATATTAATAAATCACTTAATAAAAATATTGCCTACTGAGGAACAACTCAGAGCTAATTGATCTCTGAAGATAGATAAAATAAAGCACTATCCGCAAACCATGGCACTTCCTCTGATCTACTATTATCTGGGGATAACATCCCTGGGACAGGCACAGCCTATCAATGTAGAAACACTCTACCACCCAGTCACACTGGACAGCCTGTTAGTTTCCCGTACTCAACCACTCATTCCAGAAGCTAGAAAGCAATCAAGAAATTAAAATGCAGAATATATTACCCGGTGTCTAAGCCAAAGATACTGAGCACAAACAAGGTTTCCTTCTCTTAGTTGCATAAAAATATCTCTGAGATCATCTTCATTATTCAGGAATTCAATCCAAGAGCTACCACTGAGAAATCAGAGGGAAGACACAAGTTAGGAGTGAAAAAAATACTTTCCAAATAGGTATCATTATACATCTTAACCACTTTTTTTGAACATTCATTTATTTAGTGGGGGCATGCATATAGAGGTCAGAGGACAACTTGCAGGAACTGATTCTCTCCCCCATGATGTGGGCCTCAGGGATTGAACTCAGGCAGTCACACTTGATGGCAAGCACCTTGAACATCTTGCTGGCTCCAACTACTTCCCTTTTATGATTTTAATTTTATTTCATGTATTATGAATGTTTTGCCTACATATATGTATTCATACCACTAACATGTGTAGTGCTCTCAGAGGACAGAGAAAGGAGTCTGATTTCCTGGAACTGGAGTTATGAATTATTGTAAGACACTATGTGGGTGTTGGGAACCAAACACGGGTTCTCTACAAGAACAAGTGTATTTTATTGATGAGTCATCTCTCCACCTTTTTTTTTTTTTCTTTTTTTTAAATGAAGTAAAAAATAAAACAGATCTAAAAATTCCACAGTGCAAAGAAGTCTGCTTTCCCAAATGTAGAGAACCGTCATCTTCACTAATGGCAGTGACTCTCCATGTAGGAACCCAGATCAGATAATCACAACATAAACAACCTGGAGAGATGGTTCAGTGGTTAAGAGCACTGGCTGCTCTTCCAGAGGACCCAGGTTCAATTCCCAGCACCCACATGGCAGCTCACAACTGGCTTTAACTCCAGTTCCAGGGAATCTAATGCCCTCACACAGACATACATGCAGGGAAAAAAAATCAGTGCACATAAATTTTTTTTTAAAAGGCGGGGAGTGAAGGAGAATTCAGCCAGCCTTAGCTACAGAGCAAGTTTTAGGCCAGCCTAGGTTATAGGAGATCCTGTCTTAAAAAAAAAAAAATAATAATAATTTTAAAATATGACTTAACAATTCAGGATTTAACTGTGTTCTGTTTTCTAATAAGTCTTTGAAAGCAGATAAAGGTTATGATAACCATAAAACTGCTGTCTTAAAAATGTTTTTTCAATATCTATAGTATAAGGAAAATTTGATATATATATTTTGGTTTTTCAAGACAGGTTTTCTCTGTGTAGTTTTGGTGCCTGTCCTGGAACTCACTCTGTAGCCCAGGCTGGCCTCGAACTCACAGATATCCACCTGCCTCTGCCTCCCGAGTGCTGGGATTAAAGGTGTGTGCCACCATCACCTGGCGATATTCTTAATATATATATATAATTTGATGAGTACACTCTGATATAATAGATAATGATGTGCAAGTTTGCTATAACAGAATCAACAAGCTAGATTTTTTGTTCTTTTAATATGCTTTATTTTGTTTTTACTCCTTCTATTTTTGTTTCATGAAGTAGAAATAGTTTTATATAAGATCCAAGACAAAAATTTCAGGTTTTTTCCATGATCTGAAAAGTCCAAGCAATTTGAGTGTCTTGCTGTTTTCTTTTGTTACATTATAATACTTTCAAAATTAAATAACTCACATCCAAAAAAAAAAAAAAAGTTAAAGAAAAAAGGATTTCTTATGTAAAGCAAACAAACAAAATCCCAGTAAGACAAATAACCCTAAATAACAAAAGTCATTAAAAAAATGAAGAGTCGAAGCAAATCAAGCCAGTTATGGTTTTGTAATCCGTTTTACAAATGAGATGAGCAAAACACGAGAGTTTTCGGGTGAGGTGAGGGAATGGAAAACGGGCACTCTCCAGGCCATCATCTACCAGGACAAATGTATCA
The DNA here is from genome assembly GCF_049852395.1 of Peromyscus maniculatus bairdii. Classification (NCBI taxonomy): domain Eukaryota; kingdom Metazoa; phylum Chordata; class Mammalia; order Rodentia; family Cricetidae; genus Peromyscus; species Peromyscus maniculatus. Next base: position 15,430,352 of record NC_134874.1, on the reverse strand, counting down.
GGAGGACATGTGTACAAATTTTGCCTTGGCAACTGTGGCACCAGAAACTCAATTCAAACAGACACACTCACATATACACAGCAAGAATATAATTACTGACAAACACAAGACACAGTCAACAGCAATGGGGAGCCGAGCCATTAAAAACACAGGTAAGGACCAAGAGCAAGACAGAAATGATGACAGAGTTCTTAAGCCAATCTTGCTGGAAAGATAGCATTTCCTATCATTTGAACACACAGGCTCCTCCTTCCCTTGGATACAATTCACTCAAAGGAATACTATCTTTTTCATGATATCCCAAACATATTTAATTCATAACCTAAAAATTAAAAATAGAATGCACACACCTGAATTTCTCTGGTCCAAATGCTCCATAAAATGTAGTTAACTTTGCATTAGCCTTTAGTACCTAAAGAAAAAAATAATTTGTTAACTTTAATAATGTATGTGGGCTGGTAAGATGGCTCACCAAAAGGCACTTGCTATGGAAGCCTGGTGACCTGAGGTCAATCCCTGGAACCCCCTTAATGTAGCAGATAACTGATTCCACAACGTTGGCCTCTGACCTCCATATACATGTTATGGCATTTGCATCTACGCAAACAAAACACACACACACACACACACACAATAACATTGAAATTAAAAGTTTTAAATGCTAAAATTAAGGGTCATTCTACTACAGAAGCCTTATGTACATTCTCATTTTAACTCAAGTGTTATGGCTCAATTCTCATCCACACAACTTTCATTATTTAACATATCACACACAAAATAATGAAAACATTTCTAGTCACATTTTATTATAGAGGCAAATGCAAACGAAGTATGGGGTTTCACAATCATTTACATTTAAGGCCTAACTTAGATGCATTATATCAAGTATTTATTTTGAGAATTGAATAGTTTTTAACATTTATTATGCTGTCTATGTGTGTGGAGGGGGAGGTGGGTAAATGTACCACGGTAAGTGGGAGACAGAGGACAATCTGCAGGAGTTGGTTTTGTCCTTCTAGCATGTAGGTCTCAACGACTGAACATGGGTCTTCAAGCTTGTCACAACACGTGGACCCACTGAGCCATCGTGGGGATTTAAATGCACACATGCTCGGATGCATGCCCATACTGACACACTGCAGTCCGTTTACTGAGCCTTTAGCAGCTACCAGGGACTAGACAGAAATGCTTTGACTCCAAAACCACCACAAGACCAACACTACCTGGAGTCCCATTTTGTTGCTAAGGAAGCTGAGGTACTAAACACTCAATATCAATCTGCCTTGAAAAACAACACCTTCATCCACAAATTAAAGACCGATGCAATGCCATTACCTCCATGTAGCTATCAGAATAGGCCAGCAGAGTTTTGTCTTCTTTCTTGAGGAGCTAAGCATGGATGGTGAGACAGAGAGGACATGTTAGGACAGGAATGTGCTGGAGATGGACCTATTCAAAACACACTGTATATATGTGCAAAAAAAGAAAGGGAAAGAACACAGAGAGACAGGTTGCTCTTTATAAGAGGGTGAACTTTCTGGGACTTGACAGAAAACATTATCTTTGGAAGCAAATTGTATTTAAGCCCAAAATAAGAGGAATCTGTTATATGCAATGGTATTAAACAGTAAAGAGGGGTTGGGGATTTAGCTCAGTGGTAGAGCGCTTGCCTAGCAAGCACAAGGACCTGGGTTCGGTCCTCAGCTCTGAAAAAAAAAAAAAAAGAGTAAAGAAATGATTTGTGGGGGCTCAGCATAGGGAGATCAGATGCCCTTTTCGTGCCTCAGAAGGAACCTGCATTCACATGCACAGATACACACATAATGAAAAATAATAAAAGTAGCAGGGTGTGCTGACTCACACCTTTAATCCTCTTACTGGGATGTGGAGGCAGGCAGGTCTCCATGAGTTCAAGGTCAGCCTGGTCTACAGAGCAAATCCCAGGCTAGCCAGGGATCGAAAGTGAGATCCTGTCTCAAAATAAAATAAAAATAAATCTTAAATAGATTTTGCTAAAAATAATGCATATGAAAATTGTCCAAGCTGGGGAGTGGTGGCACACTCACATCTTTAATCCCTGCACTTGGGAGGAAGAGGTAGGTAGATATTTGAGTTCAAGGGCAGCCTGGTCTACATAGTAAGTTCTAGGACAGCCAGGGCTACATAGAAAAAAACCAACATGAAAAACCTAATCAGTAGATAAATAAAAAAAAATGTCCAGAATTTACACACCAAGAAGAAAAAGGAAGTAAATGAGTAGTTATCAGCGGGAGGTGCCAGAAAGAACCACACAGGTCTCCTTCTAGAATGTCGGTGTTGATGGATGCACACATCTGGGGGAGGGGGGTGTACACTAGGAACCCTGAACTTGAGATAGGTAAACTGTGCCTTATGTAAACTGTCTCAAAGCTGGACGGGAAAAAAAAGAAAAAAGGGGAAAAAAAAGACATTTAAAGAAAAAAAAAAAACTGAAGGACAAGAAAATATATCTGAGCTGATAGAATTATATCACAAGTGATTAAAGCAAACTTCTAAAAGAAACCAACTTACCCTGGCTTTGGCATAAGTGAGCATTTCCTGGGTGGTCTCATAGGTCATCCACTGGGCCTTGAGGCAGAAATTGACCACGAAGTCATCATCCTGTTCAAACACGCCAGAGGAAGGCACCTTAATAACGCCGACCAGCACAACAGCCCGAAATCCCCAGCTGATGACCGCAAAGACGCACCTGGATTTTGCAGAGATTTTCTTTAGCTTCTTCAACAAGTTGCTGCCATTCGGTCTGCTCACTGGTGTCCGGGGAAATCAAAGCCAGTTTCTCCAATATATCGTTTGACTTGACCTTGTAGACAAGCTGTAACGCAAACATGCCACATCTATTGACGTGAAGCACAGGATTCGAACATGACATTATCTCGGGAAGGTGAGGAAAACCAACTGCGGAGAGGAGAACTCCTCCCTCGGCTCAGGCACGAGGCTTAAACAAGGACCTTTAGTGGTTACAGTGGCACATGCCTTAGTTCCAGTACTTAGGAGGCAGAGCAGGGAGATCTCAGGAAATTCACTGCCAGGCGGTCTATAGAGAGAGCACCATGCTAGCCAGGGCTGGACAGCAAGACCTTGTCTTAAAAAAAAAAAAGGAAGGAAAGAAGGAAAGAGAAGAGAAAAAGTTAACTTTTACCTATCAGGAAGGTAGTAAACCAGATTATTAGGAATTATGGAAACCATGTTTTATGGTGCCTGTGGCCATGTCCTCAGAGGAGCAGCAGGTGGCATCTGAACTTCAGGAGTCTGGCCCAGCCGAATGCAAGGCAGTGATGGGTGAATCTCGGCTAGGCAAGGCCCTGAGGGCTTCTGCTCCTCCATGTCTCTTGCTACTGCTGTGTCTCTACACGTTTGCCGCTGTTCTTTTTCTGACATGCTGTGAATGGGTGTGGGGGGTCCCTGCCGCCTTCTGTGTTGTGTGATTGTCTCATGGAAATATCCCGTTCTACTGGGCATTTTTACCTGTGATTATTAAGATGATTTCCTCTTAAGCTGTACTATTTAACTGAAGTAATGATTGTATACAATAGTAGTGTTGGTTTAAATAGAATTTTGATGACTAAGGATTGTTAACAAATGTAGTAAAGGATTGTAAAAGAGGTTAGTTTAGTGGGAAAACTAATATAGGTAAAGGTAGGATATAGTATTGCTCTCTGATAAAGTATTTTCTACTGCAGAGAGTAGAAAACAGGACCAAAGGAGGGTCACGCAGCCAGGACTTACGAGTTTCTCTTGAAGAGCCATATAGACTACGGTTTAGGTTAATGAGTAAGGAAAAACTTGACCCAGAAGTTAGCTCGAGTTCTTTTTGGTATTGGGAAATGTTCACGGGCTTTGGTGTTCATCACAGCTGAAACAAAGCTTTAGACAATCGACTTAATGTAACTAGGCAACAAAGAACTGGATGGTTAGTGAAGATAAGTGGACAGAACTCTAAAACATGGAAAGGGAAACTAGTAACCTATACAAACGGTTATGGCTGAAAGGCTCCTGATCTATGAGAAGTCTAAAAGATAAATGTTTGACTGTATGTGGGTTCTTGAGGATAATTTGTTTTTCACCTGTAATACATAAAATGGTTCATCATGTTAGGGAAATCAGAAACATGATTTTACTTGTATTCATTGTAGCCATTCACTTAAAAACTAGAAGGTAAGCACATTGTAATTTTTCTATTGTTTGAAAAGTATTGCTGGAGTATATAAGCTTTAAGGGAACAAAATCAAGAAATGAGAAGGAAGTCATCAGGAAGCAGTGAGAAGGAAGACATCAGGAAGTAGTGAGAAGGAAGTCATCAGGAAGTAGTGAGAAGGAAGTCATCAGGAAGTAGTGAGAAGGAAGACATCAGGAAGTAGTGAGAAGGAAGACATCAGGAAGCAGTGAGAAGGAAGTCATCAGGAAGCAGTGAGAAGGAAGACATCAGGAAGTAGTAGAGAAGGAAGTCATCAGGAAGCAGTGAGAAGGAAGTCATCAGGAAGCAGTGAGAAGGAAGACATCAGGAAGCAGTGAGAAGGAAGTCATCAGGAAGCAGTGAGAAGGAAGACATCAGGAAGCAGTGAGAAGGAAGTCATCAGGAAGCAGTGAGAAGGAAGACATCAGGAAGCAGTGAGAAAGAAGACATCAGGAAGCAGTGAGAAGGAAGACATCAGGAAGCAGTGAGAAGGAAGACATCAGGAAGCAGTGAGAAGGAAGACATCAGGAAGCAGTGAGAAGGAAGACATCAGGAAGCAGTGAGAAGGAAGTCATCAGGAAGTAGTGGAGAAGAAAGACATCAGGAAGCAGTGAGAAGGAAGTCATCAGGAAGTAGTGGAGAAGGAAGACATCAGGAAGCAGTGAGAAGGAAGTCATCAGGAAGTAGTGGAGAAGGAAGACATCAGGAAGCAGTGAGAAGGAAGTCATCAGGAAGCAGTGAGAAGGAAGTCATCAAGAAGCAGTGAGAAGGAAGACATCAGGAAGCAGTGAGAAGGAAGATATCAGGAAGCAGTGAGAAGGAAGTCATCAGGAAGCAGTGAGAAGGAAGACATCAGGAAGCAGTGAGAAGGAAGACATCAGGAAGCAGTGAGAAGGAAGACATCAGGAAGCAGTGAGAAGGAAGACATCAGGAAGTAGTGGAGAAGAAAGACATCAGGAAGTAGTGGAGAAGAAAGACATCAGGAAGTAGTGAAAAGAAAGTAATCAGGAAGCAGTGAGAAGGAAGACATCAGGAAGTAGTGAGAAGGAAGTCATCAAGAAAGAAGGGAATCATTGGCATAGAAGAAAATAATTAGAGTAGAAGAAGCAACAGAAAGAATAAAATGAAGAACTAAGCTTTGGCCCTCAGAGGAAGTCCTCACATGTCCTCACATGTAGTTTGCCTACTTTACATCTCTTCAGTTCCTCTGACCTGCTGAAGGCCTGTTCTTCATCAGCACCCAAGGTAAGATCCTGATATGTTGGAGGGGTGTGTGTGTGTGTGTGTGTGTGTGTGTGTGTGTGTGTGTGTGTGAGAGAGAGAGAGAGAGAGAGAGAGAGAGAGAGAGAGAGAGAGAGAGAGAATTAAATGGCTCCCCCTCAATTTCTGAGTTGCTGAAGGCTGGTCCTTCCAGAAGCATTATTGAATCCTTAAACATGTCAAGAAGTGTTCAAAGAGTTTTATTCAAGCTGAGACATGAATCCAACCTAAGTGTCCATTGGTGGATAAGCAAATCAGTAAAACATGGTCTACACACAATTGAGGACTACTGAGCCTTAAAAAAGAAGCCAATCTTGTCACTGACAACATAGACCAAACTGGAGGACATCATGCTGAGTGACATAAGCCAGGCACAGAAGGATGATGCACGATCTCACAGATGCACAGCCCAAAGCAATTGAACTCACAGGAGCAAAGCTAAGATGCTGCTTACGAGTGGAAAGGTTAGAGGGGAGGGGGGCATACCCAAGGAGGAGGGGGTCTTCCAGTAAACACGGAAGGAGTAAGTTTTAGAGATCTACTGAGCCATGTGATGATTGGCATTAAAAAATGTGTATTTCAAATTGCTACAAGAATAGCTGTATTTTATCACTATTTTTTGTTTTGATATGGTCTCTCTTCAGTGATATCTTTGTCTCACTATGTAGACCAGGCTGGCCTGAAACTCAGAGACCTGCCTGACTCTGCCTCTCCAAGTGCTAACATTAAAGGCTTGTGTTATGGCACCCACCAACCCAGCCTACACAGACTCCCCTATGACTGGAGTTACAGATGGTTGTTAGCCACTGTATGGGTACCGGGAATTGAATCCTGGACCTCTGCAAGAACGAGTTCTTTTAACCACTGAGCCATCTCTCCAGCCCCTAGAGCTCTTATTTTAATTAGTTAAAATAAGAGTATGTTGGTCATGGCTCAGCTGCACACCTGATACTATTAAGTGCCCACGTTTCACCCTTCTGCATCTCCTGAGCCTCTAGCAAACCAAGATGTCTGCCCAAGAACAACTCAACAAATGAATGCTTACCTCAACATCCAGTCCAAACTGAATGGCAAAGGTCTCAGCTTCAGCAAATCTGTGCTTGTGAAGTAGTCGGCTCAGTCTGAAGAGTTGGAAGAAATTTCACCAGACGCCCATTCATCAGCGAGTTTAAGTTTCTCATTAAAAGGCAAATAAGGCTTTAAAAAATGAGAAGTTACCTGTTTTCTGGTAACACCTCTGTGAGGTACCTAAGTACTAAATCAGAGACGGAGTCTTCAGATAGGCTGAAAAATACATTACAGTGTGAGTGCCCCTGCCATGCAGGATTCATGAGTAAATTCTAATTTAACCGCTATGTAATGATTATCTGATAAACAAAGCATGACCTACTTAGGATCATTTTTGTGAATTCCTTCCAGAAGATATATAGTATCCTACAATAAAAAAAAAAAAAGACATGATTAAAACCCCAATGTAAAGCACACCAGACACTTTATTAGAATAAACAAATGGTTCAGGCAAGAATTATACATCGGCAGACTCTTAATCACTGGGAAAAAACTGAGGAAAAAGATTTTCTCCTGGTCTGGAAGCCATGCCATACATAAGAACTTGCTAATGGTAACAGGAAAGGCTGCTCACAGGAAGAGTCCTGGAGGGACTGCCTTAAGCAAGTGACAGTACTAATGTCACCATCAAAGGACAAACAGGTAGGATGAGGACCTCAACTTGTTGCATTGAGACACGTGATCTGTGCAGCATTTTGTCAAAAGACCTCACAAGAGTCGAATCAAAATGAGGCAAGCAGGCAAATCCAGAAGCAAACGCTGCTGGGACTCCAAACCTGCCGGTGTCTCCAAAGACCAAAGGACATGATAACCAAATTCAGTAAGTGAGCCTGGATTGGATCCTGGATAAGGAAAAAAGGAGTTCTAGAAAACCTCCTGGGGCTGGCAAGATGGCTCAGTGGATAAAGGCACTGGCTGACTAGACTGAGGACCTGTTAGATCCCCAGAATCCACGCTGTAGGAGAGAATGACGTCCAAAGCTTGTCCTCTAGCCTCTAAAGGTGCACTTCCCCACACAAAATAAATGGGCAAAGCTCTAGAGCAATTGGCATAATTGGTAAAATATGAGTTTCCAAGGCTTATTTCCTAATACTTTTGTGTTAATGTTAAATTTCCTAGCGCAACAACTTTACTGTACTGTACTGTACTGTATATGTGTGTATATATATACATACACCCAACACATACACACACACATGTTCTTTTTAAATTATTATTTTATGTATATGGGTGTTTTGCATGCATGTATATCTGTGCAACATGTGTGTACATGGTACACACAAAAGCCATAAAAAGATATTGGGTGAACATGAAATGGAGTTACAGGTGGCTGTGAGTCACCATGTGGGTGCTGGGACTCAAACATGGATCCTCTGGAAGAGAAGCTACTGCTGTTAATCTCTGAGCCACTTCTCCAACCCTATAACTTAGTCTTAAAAGATAATAAAGAATTTAGGGGAGAAAAGTCAAGAAGTATACAAGTTCCAAAATGTATAGAAAAATATAGCATATTTGTATATGTGTGCAAAAGAGATGGAGTAAATATACTAAAATGTTTTTTGAAAAGGATCACAATCACTGGGTATGACTGCACACACCTTTAATCCCAGCATCCAGGAGGCAGAGGTAGGTCAATCTATGCAACTTCCAGGCTACTCTGGTCTACATATCAAATTCCAGGACAGCTAGGGCTACACAGAAAGACCTTGCCTCAAAAAATAAAAATCACAACTTAAAAATATAAATATTAGCCGGGCGGTGGCGACACATGCCTTTAATCCCAGCACTTGGAAGGCAGAGGCAGGCGGATCTTTGTGAGTTCGAGGCCAGTCTGGTATACAGAGCGAGATCCAGGAAAGGCACAAAGCTACACAGAGAAATCCTGTCTCGAAAAACCAAAAAAAAAAGAGAGAGAGACAGCTGAAAAGTTGAAGAAAGGCTAGAGACAGCTCAGAGACGGACAGTGTACCGCTCTTGCAGAGGACCCACACCTGGCGGCTCATAACTGCCTGTCACTCCAGCACCAGGGGATCTGATACCGCTAATACACATACTCACCCACAGACACACACATAATTAAAAATAGTGCAAATGTATTTTTTAAATAAGAAAATGAAACAGCAGATGAAGTTTTATCGTAATTCTTGTGAAGACTAGGTTGGGTCTCCAAGTATCTGTTATTACGAATGTAGGTGTAAAGCAGAGATCAAGCCAGATATCGAACTAAGTTCCACTCATGCTTTTCTTACTCATAAAAATTAAGAAAGAAAATTACAGCAAAGCAGTTAAACACACGCATAGACATACCGTGCTAATTCCTGTTTGAACTAAAGAAGAAACGCTAGAAACTTCCAAAGTATACAGTACTTCCATCGTAGGTAAGGAATAAATGATGAGGTTTCTCGTCTAGGAGAAATGAAAACAGTTTAGTGAGCTAATACAAACCTATCAGCACAAGTCAGCACTTCCCTGTCAGGACATCTACTAGAACATCCTGTACAAAGCTAACATAAAACCACAACCCTCTCTTACTACTGATGTCGGCCTGCCACTGTTATTCTTTAAATGCTACACACAAAACTGTGATCTTTAAAAAAAGAAAAAAAAAAAAAAGACAGAGACCACCACTCGGGTCCATCTCCCCATCAGCCAAATAAAAACAGGCACATAAATCCCCTCCCAGTTAGTCCTCATTGCTACACGTCCACAACAGTAACCCTAGGAAATGCCTCCTCCTCTGTCGTTCCCTCTCTACTCCCTTTTCTCTTCCCCCTCCTCTGCCATTCCATTTCAGCACTGGAGACTAAACTCAGGGCCCTGCATACACTAGGCAGCTACTCTTTCCTCAATAGCGCTTGGCTTTTGACCTAAGCACTTGCTTGGGTTATCCCAGACTGGCCTTGAACCCATGACCTTACTTTCTCAGCCTCCTGCAGCCTACAACTCCAGGTGTGAGATAACATACCTGGCTCAAGTAAGTTTGTATAAATATTTTGGATTCCTAAAGTGTTGTATGAAATGAAGAGCCAAGATTTCATCTATTCTTTGAAAAATGGAATCCGGTTTTGCAGGATTATTTCTGGTTTGTCAGTCTAGGTGCATGTCAACTTAGCATGCTGTGAGCATTAGCTGGCATCATTTCTCTGTGACCCAGGCAGACCTTCAGTTATGATCACGCTGCCTCAGCCTGCAGGGCAGCTGGGAGTCCAAGCCTGAGCCAGCAGAACTGGCCAGTGACTGTGATTTCCCACTCATCAAATGGACAGGTCTGAAGTAAAGTCTCCAGTACCTTCTCCGTAGTTGTGGCTGTCAGAGTGACTAATTTGAGGTTTGCAATTCCTTGCCTGAAAGAGAACAGAAGCCAAGGTTAAACAAGCTTTGCAGGCTGCTAAGACAAGCTAAGGCAAAGCGATCTTCTCACAGAAATGTTAAAATGCACTCAGAAGACCATGGATTCTCTTTCTACCATAATTATGCAAAAGTCCCTATTACATTACCTATTTGGGCCAAGTAGAAAGTGACAGATAATGAATTGGCCCTTCCTCAGCCAGACTGTTGCAGACGTGGTTCCGAACACAAGACCTAAGTAAGTGATCTGAATAAATCCGGACAGGAAACCTGCTGCTACGAAAATCACTCTAGACTCCAACATACCAGGTAAGTGACGAGGGAGAATCGGCTTCTGTTGTGAGGAGAAACTGCTCCACGGGAAGGGAAGGCCAGTTCCACACAGGAGTGAGGGTGTGAGCGTCCCACAAGCTCAGCACATTCTGTGGGGTAGCACTCAGTTAGCCGTCTTGATGACCGCGGAGCTGACCCTTCGGCTCCGTTTCTGACGCACACACTGAAGCGAAGCACTGCACACACACACTAATCCCCCCCCCACCGCCCTTGTCTAACATCCTTCAAACAGACATATGATGGGGGAGGATGGAGCTCGCTGGAGGAACACTTGCGTGGCATTAATGAGGCTGTGAGCTGACTCCCTAGCGCAAAGGCTCAAGTAACAAAAGAGTGGGCACAGTAAATGGAAACACTGAAGAAGTACCAGAAACATACATCGGTATCGAGCACAAACAGCAGGTTGTCGATCAGCTGAAATGACTTTGCACCTGAAAGAGAAAGGGAGATGTCTAAGGATTTCATTTCACTACCACACAGGACCCTGTTTCGGCTGTGAACTACCATCTTCATGAAAAGACAGAACCACTTTAAATGAAGTTCCCATTTCCATCTACTGCTGCCTCGGTTTTGGCTTTTGTTATCGTTCCTTTTGTCTCAAAGTGACCAACCAATAAAACACAAAGCCTGGAGCCAGGCATGATGGCACACGCCTTTAAACCCAGCACTCAGGAGGCAGAGGCAGGTGGATCTCTGGGAATTTGAGGCCAGCTTAGTCTACAGAGCGAGTTCCAGGACAGCCAGGGCTGTTACACAAGGAAACCCTGTCTCAAAAAAAAAAAAAAAAAAAAAAAAAGGAAAAACAAAAACCAACAACACAAAGTCTCTCCAAAAGTAACAACTGGAATATAACATGATCATGTGTGGAGTCTCCAAATGAATCTGGCTGGTTCACTGTGGCATAACAACATGGCCCATGCTTGGAAAAGTGGCTAGTACCTATACTCCCAGCATCATGGGAACTCACACAGGAGAATTGACTCAAATCTGAGTCAAGTCTGGGCTACATGGCGAGTTTCTGTTGTTCGAATCTTAAATCGTCTTATAATGAAAAACCCAGAGGCAGGTATCAGGATGAAAGCTGAAAGATCAGAGCAGCAGAACAGCCAGCCACTAGTTCTGACTTCTATGAAATCCTCAGCACTGGGATTAAGAGTGTGTGCCACAACTGTCTGGCTTCTACGTCTAATCTAGTGGCTGGCTCTGTCCTCTGATCCTCAAACAAGCTTTATTCGGGTACACAATATATCACCACAAGTTTCAGTTCAGCACAGACTACATTAAGAGTCCACCTCAAAAACAAAGACAAAAACCAGGTGGGCAAGATGGCTCCGTGCATAAAAGCACTTGCCAAGCCAGAAAACCTGAGATCAATCCCAAGGACCCATGTGGTGAAAGGAGAGAGCTGCCAGTTTGCCTCTGATCCCCACACGGACATAAGGTAATCAAATTTGTACACGTAATGTACAAACTAAACAAATGAAATGAAGAAAAACAAGTAAACATGGGCCAGAGGAACTGCAAGGTGGTCAGCAGGAAGGGCTATTGGAACCAAGTCGGACAGCCTAGGATCAAGCCCTAGAAACCACAGTGGAAAGAAAACAGCACCTCAGAGTCATCCTCTGAACACACACACACAAATTCAATCTTCAGTAGCACATACACTATGTATAGCAGTGCAAGCAGGCACTCCTAGTACTCAAGAGTGAAGGCTGGAGGATCAGAAGTTCAAGCTCAGCCTCAGCTACCCAGCTAATATGAGTCCAGCCTGAGCACATCCAAGGGTGGCAACAGAAAGTAGTGTCAGTGGCTTATCTCTACCTTTGATAATCTCTGTATCCACAAAGTTCTTAAGGGACATTTCTTTCTTGGTAGAATCTGGCTCCCATTTTGAGAATGCACAACTACCAGTTCCCTGGGAAAGAGAAAACAGGACATCAGCTAGAAATCTTAAACCCAAACCTTCCAGGAATTGCACAAAGCAGATGCACATAAACTGTACACATTCTGAGTTCAAGTACACGTGTGTGTGTGTGTGTGTGTGTGTGTGTGTGTGTGTGTGTGTGTGTGTGTGTGTGTGTGTGTTTGAGGGGTGGGGAAGAATACCGGAGCATGAACCTCCAGAGCTTTACTAAAGCTAAGCAAACACTATTCTCCTATGCTGTATCCCCAGCCACTTGCATTTCATTTTCAGGAAGTGTCTTGCCAAGTTGCCTAGGCTGGCCTCCAACTTAAGATCCTCCTGTCTGAGCCTCCTAACCAGACAGGTCTGTAGGCTAGGTTTTCAGGCACAGGCTAACACCCTGCTCCAAGGAGTTTTTATCTCAGTTTTTCTCTGAGCTCCAGAACAGCCTGGAGGGACTGAAGAGATGCTCAGTGGTTAAGAGAGCTTGCTGTTCTAACTGAGGACCTGAGTTCGTTTGTCAGCATCCAGTGGTCCACAACTGCCTGTGTCTCAACTCCAAGGTTTCTGACACCCTCTTAGGGCTTTTGCAGGCACCCAAATGCATACGATACACACAAAAATAAATAAAAAAAAGAACAGACTGGAAAGAGCAGTGAGGTGTTCATATTCATTGTTATCACTTGAATATTTGAGTACACATATCAAGCATTTCATCCCAAAGAAAAAAGAATCTCTTCCAACATTATAAGTATAGCTTTTGTTTATTAAAAACAACAACAACAACAAAAAAGCTGGGCATGGTGGCACACACCTTTAATCCCAGCACTAAGAAGACAGAGCCAGGCGGATCTCTGTGAGTTTGTTCGAGGCCAGCCTGGTCTATAGAGTGAGTTCCAGGATATGCGCCAAAGCTACACAGAGAAACCCTGTCTTGAAAACAAAAAAACAAAAAAAAAAAAAAAAAAAAAAAAACCACACACACACAAAAAACCCAGTTGGGCCTGATAATGCATGCCATCAATCCCAGTGCTGGGGAGAAAGAGGCAGGAGGATCTCCTGATAGACCTTTTATGGTAACTCCAATTTTAAAATAGCAATACTTGAACAGTATTTAAGAGAACTACATGCTTGCTTTGGTAGCACATATACAAAAATTGGAACGATACAGAGATTAGCATGGCTCCTGTGCAAAGATTTATGCACATTTATGAAGCGGTCCATAAACAAAGAGCGAGCTGGGGGTGGGGATGGGGCTACAGTGGTCTGCTTTGAACCTGAGATTAACATTTAGTAACGTGGTCACAGGTGCTGCTCTCATTGAGGAGCCTTTTGTTTCTTTTTCTGTTGTTTTTATGCTGAAATACGATTGGGTGAAGAAACAATACCTTGCCTGATCAAAAGAAAACTTTCGGGCAAGGTTGTGCTCACCTTTAATCCCAGTACCAAAGAGGCAAGAGGCAGGTGGATCTCTGAGTTCAAGGCCAGCCTGGTCTATTCAGTGAGTTCTAGGCCAGTCAGGGATACACAGTGAGACCCAAACTCAAAAAAGGAAAGAAAAATCTCAGGGAGAGACTAGAGAAAATCAACACTGATGATCTAGCATAGAAATTTTATTTAGTTAATTTTATGACCATAATTTTATAATTTCCTTCCCCCCCAAGCCCCCAGCCATTTTTTTGGAGACAGGGTGATGGGATTAAAGCTGTGTGCTACCATGCCTGCTTGTTTCTTTTGATAAAGATTTACTTTTTAATTTGTTATGATTATGATTATGATTATGATTTTGGAGCTGAGGACCGAACCCAGGGCCTTGAGCTTGCTAGGCAAGTGCTCTACCACTGAGCTAAATTCCCAACCCCTATTTATGTTTTATGTGAGTGTGTATGCACACATGTGTGCAGGTACCCAAGGGCCACACATAGAGGGTGTGACCATCCTGGAGCTGAGTTACAGGCATTGTGACCTTCACAACCTGGTGCTGGGAACCAGTCTCTGGTCTTCCTCAAGAGCAGAAACGGCTCTAAACAACGGAGCCTCCAGCTATGACTTCCCTGTTCTTGTCACACATTACAAGTTAATGTGTACTTTAAGTAAAAAGAAACGTTTTATGAAAAAGCAAAATTTATAAAAAGAATTACCCCAATTATCACAGGAGTTTCACTTGCAAATTCTCCAGCCACAAGATTAAGACAACCAAGACTGTGGTAATTTTCAGTAGAAATAAAACTACATTTGAATTGTCCTTGTAACTGCAAAATTAAAAAAAATTAAAATAAAACATGATACATGTATGCCGAATAAAAATCATAGAAATCTGCTCAAATCAATCATCTATGTTTTTAACAGAAATGTTTCTGAAATGTTAGATTATAGCAACTCCTAAAAAGTACCAGCCAGTACAATGATTTATCACAGAAACAGCTTGTACATTCATAGTAAGTAAAAGTTTTAAAGAAGCAATATGATTTCTTTTCTTACCTTCTTGGCCAAATCCAAGTCTGTGTTTTCAATTGCTTCATTTAAAAAACAAAAACAAAAGGCTGTCTAAACATAATATCAATCCACAGGTTCATATAGACTAAAAACAAGACTACTCCTTTTGAGTTAAGATGAAATTAATGCATCCTAGGCCAAAGGACACAGGTCAGGATCAGTAAATGAGTCTCTTTGACCAAGGCTATTCCCTGAGAGCACATCGTATACTCTTGGGATTGGCCAATCAACCTACACAGAGCCTTACCAAGTACCTCTACACCACCCCCGCTTCTACTAAAGCCTGAGTCTCACCTGGAAAGTATTCACCATTGCCCATCTGGCTCAGAACATCTCTTTAACCCGTCTTGATCCTGCATTAACTATGAAAAATGATGTATCTTAAATGTTTTTCTGTTTGTTTGAGACAAGATCTCTCTATGTAGTTCAGGCTGTCCTGGAACTCTGTAGACCATCCTACCTTAGATAACTCAGAGATATTCCTGCCTCTCAGAACTGGGATTAACGATGTGAGCCATTCCCCCACCCCCACTGAAAACGATGCATCTTAAAACCTAATCATATACATGGGACCTAACATGTTATCTAGCCTGCAGTAGATGTTAGTAAAGTTTGTCAAAACAAATTCTTCAGTTTTACCTAGCTCAGTGAGACTTACAGTCCATATCATTTGATCACTGACTGTTACTGTGTATTATTTTGTGTGTTGGTTGTATATGATACATGCACGATAGTGTAAGGGTGCATGCACCCTTGCACGCACATGCAGAGGACAGAACAGGACTCTGGGTGTCTACCACTACGGTGTTGCTCTCTGCCTTACTGCCTTGAGACAGGGGCTCTCACTGAACAGGAAACTCAGCTGCGCCGCTGGCCAGCTAACACTGAGGATCCACGGATATCCATTCCCCACTCCTAACGCTGGAGGTAGAGGCAGAGCTTTTCACAGGTGATGGGAATTTGAATCCAGGTCTTCATGCTTGCAAAGCAAGTGCTCTTACCTACCCAGCCACCTCACCAGCTCATTCTGCAATATTAAAAGTTAGTTATCTCCATCACTGGGTGCATTTCCTCTTTCAAAAAGCTACTTAGCAGCTGAGGTACAGTTCAGTGGTAGAGCACTTGTCTAGTATGCACAAGACCTTGGGTCTGATCTTCAGTATCACAAAAAGTCACATCACTGCATATGCCTTTTCTTCCCAGTTAAGCTATAAACTGTTTGAAGGCTGTAACCAAATAATATTTCTTCATATTCTACCACAGCTTCAGCAGAGAAGAGTTATGTATACTCTGAATACATCAAAGTATACCCAGTATCACAGGATGCAACTAAATTAAAATATTCTTAAAGAGAATACTTGAAGAGTTACTTGAAAACTAATAAACACTGTCACAAATCAACAAGAAAATACATTACCCTGTTCAATTTGTGAAAGCTGGAGGTTTGTAATATAAAAAAATCCATTGTTCGTTAGAAGCAACATGTAATAGGTACCTGGTAAAATAAAATCAAAATCAGTTTCTCTAAAAGGCAAGAGAATAGAAGATCCAAAGCAACACTGGAAACTAGCTCTAAAATCTACCAACTGGGGTTGGTAAGATGTCTCAGCAGGTACAGATACTTGTCACCAAGCTTGATGCCCTGAGTTCATTCCTCAGACCACACAGTAACAAGAGAACCAACTCCCACAAGATCTCCTCTGACCTCCAATAGTGAGCAGAAATTTGGTCCTGGGCAAACACATACACACAAAACTAATGTTAAAAAAAAAGAAAACAAAACAAAAAAAATGAGCTGGGTAGTGGTGGCGTACACCTTTAATCCCAGCACTCGGGAGGCAGAGGAAGGCAGAACTCTGTGACGTTTGAGGCCAACCTGGGCTACAGAGCAAGTTCTGGGACAGCCAGAGTTACACAGAGAAACCCTGTGTCAAAAAAAAAAAAAAAAAAAAAAAAAAGTTTTTACATGCTAAAACCCACACAGATGTTTTAAAGGAATGTAATGCCACAATGAAAAACTGTTGTATGGCAGGATTCCTACCCAGAAAACACCTCCCTCCTAGTCTCAGAAGCTCTCTTACTTTTCCTTACTAAGTCTACATTCACTCTGCTCAAAAAAGAAAAAAGCTGTGCTGGGTGTGGTGTCACAAATCTTTAATCCCAGCAGGAGGGATTATTCACTTCACTATACAGTGAGTTCCAGGACAGCCAGGGCTACATAGAGAGACCCTGTCTCTAAAACCAAACAAACAAAAATGGTCTCTATTAATTGTATTGACATAAAAAGTATCATGATTTAGGTAGCACAGCAATGAACTAACAATGTTTATTAAACATAAACGTGAATACTTGATTGGGTCTCCATCAAAAAACATGCAAAACATTCAAAGAAACTTACCTTCATTTGAACCATCTTTCTCAATAATGAGATTCCGGTAAGTATGCTGATACTCATCGTTCGCTTTCTCCACAAAAGCCTAATTGTAAACGAATTTCAAATAGCAAGAGTAAACTGAGATGAATAAAGAGTGAGGGGTATATGGTTTAAACCCTACTCATCAGCAGACATTAGCAATAACAGACTGCACCCTAAACGCTGCAGCTTGAAAAGAAAACTATGCACAAGCATACTTGGGTCTTCAGAACTTCACTGATCACTTTCAGGTTTACTTCCTGCGTTCCTGCAGTCTGATTCTTCGATTGAAGAGAAGCTTTTTGTTTTTCCTTTAAAATGCAGACTCAGTAATGGCTTGCTAGAGTACGCTATCTAAGAGAGCGTTGGGGTAAAAATGGACAACAGGGCTCTTACTTTGGTGAATAATGTTTGCTTTGATGTTACATGGATGAGATGTAAGTTCCCACTTCTCTCCCCAACCAAAAGAAACTTTCCTTCTTGACACAGGCCGACCACATCCACATCAGTATCTGAAAATTTCAAATCAAAGTTACAAGCGACTATCAATAGTCCTGAATTTCAAATAGAAAATGCAAATTTTCACATCAAAAAGTCAATGATTTATACCAATCTATGCCAAACATGGTGAGCCACACCTATAATCCCAACAGATGAGAGGCTAAGACAGGTGGATCGACAGGGTTTCTCTGTGTAGTCCCGGCATTCCTGGAACTTACTTGCTCTTGTAGACCAGGCTGTCCTCAACTCAGATCCACCTGCCTCTGCCTCCTCAATGCTGAGATTAAGGTGTGAGGAGGATCACAAGTTTGAACACAGTCCAAGTTTAAAAAAAAAAAAAGGCTAGTAAAAAACAAAAATTAAAACCAGAAACACAATAATAACAACAACAAAAAAAGGAAAGACAGGAAAATCTTTTTAAAATAATTTTACCATAATCACTAACCCATCACCCAGTCTTTAAAAGCTCTCAAAACTTTATGTTTAAATTGTTACTTGAATCCAGCCTGGTGATGTACACCTTTAGTCCCAGCACTCTGGAGCCAGATGCAGGTGAGTTCAAGGCCAGTCTGCTCTACAGAGCAAGTTTTAGGACAGCCAAGGCTACACCACAGAGAAACCCTGTCTCAAAAAAAAGTAATTTTTTCAAAAGGTGTATTTGTTTTTATTTTATGTGTGTTTTGCCTTAATGTTATGTCTATGCCTGTTAAGGGCCAGAAGAGGGCATCAGATCCTTTAAACTAAAATTGTGAGCCCCCATATAGGTAATGGGAACCAAACCCAGGTCCTCTGCAAGAGCAGCCTCTTAATGTTTGAACTATCTCCCCAACTCTTTTAAGATTTTTGCCTCAGCCTCCAAAGCGCTGGGATTACAAAATCATACCACAACTTAATTCATTATTGGTGTTTTGTTTTGTTTTCATTTGGTTTTTCAAGAACAGGGTTTCTCTGTTGAACAGTCCTGGCTGTCCTGGAACTCACACTGTAGACCAGGCTGGCCTCGAACTCAGAGATCCTCCTGCCTCTGCCTCCCAAGTGCTGGGACAAAAGGCGTGCGCTAACACCGCCCAGCTAACTTAATTCATTATTAAATCCATGTTCACTGGTACTTTAACTCAAAGAATTATTTCACACATGTATTCTAAAAGATATTACAGTGTGATATATCCTAGAAGTAATGAAGTTGGCCACCCACCCCCTTCACCTGTACAAACCTAAAACACATACAAGAGCAGGAACGTGAACACAAACGGCTCAAACACAGGATTCAAATATAAAACTGAGAGGACGGGTTATCTGAATAAATACCACAAAAAACAACAGAAAATCAAATACTTGCTTACACGCACGCTACCCCTCAGACATTCTGAGGCAAGGTATTATGTCAGTATCTTTTGAACCTAAGGCCCGACAAGTACTGAAGATTTTTCTTGAAATTTTAATTCTTTTAACAGTGGATTAAAGAAAACACGGCCCATTAGAAATCAGTAGCAATACACGTTGACTCTCGGGTACTTCACTCCGTGGGACTTACCAAATATAAGACGCAACTGAAGTGACCTGCATATACTGTCGAGCACTATCACTGAGCGGTCTGCAATGATGATAAACCCATCACTTAAGCTGCATGCTTGTATCTTTGGATTCTGTGAGCCCTGTAGAAGGGAAACATGACCAAAAATAAAATCATTTTATACAAGTTTCATGGTACTTAATAGGATTGTCAGAGGGCCAGCTGTGGTAGCACACACCCTTTTATTTTTAAATTCTGGTAGTCAGTACATTACACCTAGCCCATTATGTGCCAAGAGGAAGGAGAGAGACAACACTTACGGGTTCCAAAGTCTTTTTTTTTGTTTTTTTTTTTTTTTGTTTTTTTTTTTTTGATTTTTCGAGACAGGGTTTCTCTGTGTAGCTTTGCGCCTTTCCTGGATCTCGCTCTGTAGACCAGGCTGGCCTCGAACTCGCAGAGATCCACCTGCCTCTGCCAGTGCTGGGATTAAAGGCGTGCGCCACCACTGCCCGGCTCAAAGTCTTTAATAAATCACCACATAAGCAGGGCGCTGATCGATCAGGGCTACAGGACAAGGGAGCCTTGTTTCTCCTGGCAGCCCCAAGCAGGGGGAGAAGCAGGGTTTATAAGCACAAAAACCACAGGCATTTGTTGCCAAGTTACTGTTACATTTTTCATCAATCAGAAGTCAGAGATTAGGGACTTTCCTTGTGTATTCCATCATCGTCAACAGACACAAAATGTAAGACTTTCAATCCAACCAATGGGATTCATTTGTTCTTTCTGTTGTTAGGAACAGCCATAATGTCTTAGAGAACTAACAGGCATAACAGACTGCTCCTACTGTATAAGGAAAATGTACGTCAGCTATTGGAAGGTTCCCAGCTCCCCTAAGGCCCAGGAACTTGAACTGTGTTTCACCCTACAGGTAAAATGGAGCCTGAAGTCAAAACGGCAGTACTTAGGCCAAGTTGCTTTTGTCTGCTCCCTTCAAGTGGGCAGAGACAGGTAGATCTCTGTGAGTTGGAGACTAGCCTGATTTACATATCAAATTCTAGTATATCCAGGGCTATATACTGAAGACCGTCTCAGAAAACAATAACAACAATAAACAAACAAACAAAAGTATTGTCATATACGTTACTTTATAGCATTTCCAGACAAGAGTTTCCTCTTTAGTCTGCCTAATTAGTCATCAAGTGCTTGTATATTGTACAGAATATCTTCAATTTATACAGAATCCTAAGTAGGGATACAATCCAGGATGGACACAGAAGAGCAAAGGTATCTTGTTTAACTCCTTGTCTCCCAAGTGCTGATATCATATTATAGGAACCAGGCATTAAGAGGAATATATGACTCAAGCCTGACTTAAAGGATTACACTAAACTAGGGATGGGAACCGTGGCGAATTGTAAACTAGAGAATATATACCTCCATGAAAAAAGTCCATATAAAGCAGGATATGCTTAACACCAGATACTGAAAGCCCAGTGAAAATAATTCTGCCTCAGCCTCACCATCCAACGTATCGAGAAAGCTGGGTAAGAACCAGTACAGGTTTATTAAATATTGGCTAAATGGAATCTTCAGTGTAGCCTGGGCTACAGTTAAGACCCTGCCTAAAAAAAGTCAAAATACACGAAAAGTGCATAGAAAGAATAAACCTCCACCCTTCAGAGTGAAGCAAGCAAGCACAAGAGTTCCTTTAGCCTGTAACTGTATTCAGCTTGGGTTATGCAGACCCTCTTCATGGTAAAACACTTAGCAACCTAGTCCTTTCACCTGTATATGCTATGTACGCACACACCTCCGAACAATGCACCCAACTACCTCCAAATGCCCTCAGACTGGCATCTGCATCAGGCTATTCATACACCGACCTCTAAACAGTAAGATAAATGCCTGTGCCCTTAACAATTAAATTGAGGCTGGGCGATGGTGGCGCACACCTTTAATCCCAGCACTAGGGAGGCAGAGGCAGGCGGATCTCTGTGAGTTGGAGGACAGCCTGGGCTACAGAGTGAGTACCAGGAAAGGCGCAAAGCTACACAGAGAAACCCTGTCTCGGAAAAAAAAAAAAAAAAAACAAAAAACAAAAAAAAAAAAAAAAATTAAATTTAGATAGTTTCTAGTCAAATGTATTTCCGATGCAGTTAAGTAAGTACAAAGCATAGAAATGTGGTCTGACTTCAACTGGTTTTGAGTATATGTGCAGTAAAGGCAAAATTGTATCAAGAAGTTTTGAGGGAAAATCCCCTACTGACCTTATTATGTCTATTCATAATTTGGGCATATATATGATTAAAATCAGATGAATTATTGGAAAGGGTATGTGTAGCATAAAAATGATGACGTAATCTGTCAATCAAAATAGAGAGCTGCCTATACTACACCTGTTAGCAATCATAAAAGGAAGCCACAAATCAGAGAGGCCTTAGTACCCTCCCTCTGGTGGACTGCAGCTTTCCTGCAGGGCATTCTAGTCTCTTTTCTTCTTTTTGTTTTTCCAGACAGGGTTTCTCCCTCCATGTAGTTTTGGTGCCTGTCTCTGCCTCCTGAGTGCTGGGATTAAAGGCGTGTGCCACTGCTGCCTGGCATTCTAGTCTTTTCTATTGCTTTGCTTTGAATAAAATCTCTTTGCTACTTCTGAACCTGAGTGATTTATTATTTTCAATTTTGGGGGAAATAGGCTGAAAACGGAGAAACACTGGACTCCGACCACCAGACACAAGAGAGTGCTTAACTTGGTAGCAAATGGGATAGGCCTGGGTCAGGAAGGGAGCCCAGACCTGGGTCAGGAAGGGAGCCCTCGTCTTCAACTCTATTAGGAATGTCTCATTTCCGTAGCAGACAGCAGAGAATTCTTTATATCAATTTATATACACTACGCCGGCCAGGGGTTGTTTTTGTTTTAGTTTTCAGACAGTGCCTGGCTAACGTTGCCCTAACTGGCCTGGACTCACACCTGCCTCCCCCTCCAGATACTGGGATTATAGACTTGAACCACCATGTCCAATTCAGTTTACAACTACCTTGTATGTGTGAAATATCAAGAGGAGTTGGAAGTGTTGAGATGACACAGGAGGAACTCAGATGCCAATTTCCTATGGTTTGAGACTGAACCTTGACTCACTGTCACTATGAAATCCATACCTTCTCAGAGGAGATCTTCCCAAGCAAGTCTACTTGATACAATGCAGTCACGTTTTCTTTTCTTGAACCAACATTGATGTGTCCACTTCCGGTGTCATCGCTTGTCAGCAGCTCAACATTGTTCCACATGTTTTTGAGATTGTCTGTGAGGAAGGAACCACTCTCTTTCCTGGAACAACACACAGAGTTACAGACTAAATTATCTTTGTTCATAGAATTCAGTTCTTTGAGTAATGAAGTGTTAATCAAAGAACAAAAATTAGTATCACTACATTAAAACTTAACTTCGAACTGGACAGTGACACTCGGGAGGCAGAGGCAGGCGGATCTCTGTGAGTTTGAGGGCTACAGAACGAGATCCAGGACAGCCAGGACAGTTACACAGTGAAACCCTGTCCCAAAAACAAAAACAAACAAACAAAGAGGGATTTAGGTTTCAGGTTGTATATGGCACTGGGGTGGAACCAAAAGTTAGGTGTATGGCAGACAAGTGCTCCTGCCTGGCTACACCCTCTGGTTTCTACCTTCATCCAAAATGACACCTGAAACCCAGGCGAGACTTTAACACTCTCGTTAACAAACACAATTCCTATCACCTGTGATCTAGTGGGACCAAAATATTAAGGTAGAAAATGTCCCTAGCTGTGAAGATCTGAGGGAAGGATGGTGCTGCAGATGGCTTATCAGTTCAAAGTGCTTGCTGCTCCTCCAGAGGACCAAACCTCAGTGCCCAGCACTCACACAGGATGGTTGACAACTACTTGTTAACTCCAGCTGATCTGATGACCTCTTCTGTACACACACACACACACACACACACACTTAAAAAATATTTTTTTTTTAAAGTCTATGAGCAGGGCAGTGGTGGCAAACGTCTTTAATCCCAGCACTTGGAGGCAGAGGCAGGCAGATCTGTGAGTATGAGGCCAGCCTGGTACTACAGAGCGAGTTCCAGGACAGCCAGGACTACACAGAGAAACCCTGTCTCAAAATAAATAAATAAACAAATAAAGTGGAAGACGGCGGGAAAGAGCTAAGTCTTTAAGACTGAATCTTCTACTTGGTGCATGGAAGCGAACGAGTGATAAGCACAGACTTTCGGCATCACTGACTGAGGGAGGAAAAAAAGGAGCCAATACAGTATCGTGAACGAGAGGGGGCGGTGGTGGCGCACGCCTTTAATCCCAGCACTCGGGAGGCAGAGGCAGGCGGATCTCTGTGAGTTCGAGGCCAGCCTGGTCTACAGAGTGAGTTCCAGGACAGGCTCCAAAGCTACACAGAGAAACTCTGTCTCGAAAAACCAAAACAAACAAACAAACAAAAAAACCCCAATACCATGAACGAGATAGAATACAGTCAGTGAAGCTATCCACGAACGCTCAGAGGGCCAGCAGTCTAGAGTCACCTCCAACATTCCCCCGCGCCAGCGTCTACAGGGAGAAAAGCCCCGAAATGGGCGGAAGCCGCTTCTCTTTTCACCTGGCCCGACTCCCGCTTCCCTACAGCAGCGCGGTTGGTCCTTCTCACCTGCAGCTGAAGACACTAAAAGAGACCTCGCAAGTGTTTCACACTTCTTCCTGACTCACACAACCGCCCCCACTCATTTTAGCTTCCATGCCACTGACTTGAATTGGCGGGAGAATACCGAGCCCAACCCCTCCTACGGGGGCTGGAGGAGGCCAAAATTCTCTCACCCTCGAACTAGGAAACCGCCCCGCCCTAGATCAAATTCAATCCCCGCTTCCCGCGGGTTCCTTCTACGACGTATGCTCGGCCCCACCCACTTCACAGGCCCCAGGCCACGCCCTTCGAAAGTCTAACCAATCACCATCTCGAACCGCGTTGTTATAGAAACTCTTATCGCCACCCCTTTTTTCTCCCAGCAAGCTGCGCGGCGCGCCAGGCCTCATCCCTTTTGTGCCATCCGGGTCTCTCGCGCTAGGGATATAGTCTGTGGCGAAGCGTCGGGGCGGCCGGGACTGTTGAGCGCGTCCAGCGGAGGCGCCGCCTTAGCGGCCGGGACTCGAAAACGATGGCGGTAGGTCCTGACGGGAGCCCGAGGCCAGGGCTGGGTTCTGTGTGGGTCTTGACGCGGAGTGAACAGCTCCCGGAGCTGTTGTCCGTGCTTGTGTGTGGACAAAATGGCGCCGCGGCCGCTTTCTGCGCTCGCCATCATGGCTTCCTGCAGCAGGGAGGGGGAGGTAAGGCGGTGGGGATGGGGGTGGGGAGCCGCAGGGAATGGCTCCTTTTTCCAGAACTTTCCTCCTCGCTGCCCTCGCCCCGTGTTTCTTGAGAGGCCCCCCCGAACTGTGGGGTTCCTCTCGTGGACCCCGACTGGGGGTTATGTGTCGCGGTGTGATAGGGCTTCTGAGTTTGTGCTGCCGCTGGAGAACTGCGACTGGGAAGGGGAGGAAGGAGAGAGACCAGGAGGCGTCTCTGGAAAGGATCGGGTCAGAAAGGCGGTCCGCTCAAGGGACGATGGATGAGGAAGCAGTCTCGGGCTTTTGAGCGAACCCTTCCTTAGTGAGAGGGGTGCTTTGCCTCCTCCTGCTTAGCGTTTGGCGGTGGGGATCTCCTCCTCGGTTGGAGTTGGGATTGTCTTAAAGAGTAAAAATTTGTCCGGTTATCCAGTTCCGTTCCCTGGTACTTGTGCTTCAGGGCGACTCGTGTTTCCATTTTAAGTCTTTGAGAACCGCGGGGCCTTGTTTCTTTGAAGACCCCTGTCTTGATCCATATTAAAACCGTACCTAAGTCACCTCTTAGGACAGGAAGCCTGCCCTGGATATTCTATGCCCGTTTTTAATGAATCATATCATCCTGTGATTGTTTTGTTTCTAGTTATAGAGAGATAATATTTTTTGTGAGCATTATGTATTAACCCCTTTTTACTGACTAAAAGGTTTTAACTTCATATTGTAGACAGGGACTGCTCTTCCTGATAATTGGAATATTTGAAAATAGAGTGGTTTTTCTGCAGCTCCCTACTCTTTATGTCTAGTTGAATTTAAAATAATTTTTATGAGGTTTCAAAGAGTAGATAAGCTTTTTTAAATTGTGGGACTGATACTTCGAAGTTGTGTCTTGGACCTCTTAATATACTTCGAGAGTAGTGTTGTTTCTGTGCTCCGTAAATGAACTCGAATACTTGGTTTCCGCAGTGTCCTCTACTATACAGGCAATCCCCCGGAGAACTGGCCTAGTATTAAGTATGCTGCTTCCCTTCCTTTGCGCTGGGAAGGCATTTGTGTGCTCTGCTTCAGGTGGGGTTTTCAAGATGTAAATTGTAAGAAATGGGTGGCTTTCTCACCGACCCAGCAACTACATAGAAGGCAGTTTGCAGGCAGTGTTTTTAGGAATTTCTGCTAAACTGAAGTAAAGCTGAGTAGTTTTGCTAATAGGACTTTCTATCTCCCTTGTATTGTAAATATCCTTAGAAAACCAAGAGTTGTATTTTGTCAGGGCCCATCTAATAGTACATGTGTTTAATGGTGTGGGTTTTGTTCTGTAGTGTGTTTTCCATGTGAAAGTGACAGCTACTGACCTGTGTCACATAGTGGTTCCTCTGTTGCAGAATAAACATTAGTGGACTAAATGTTGTCTGTTTCTGTAGTTTTCAGTTCTCTGTTGGTTCTCAGGAAAATGAACATATTTACATGGCTATGATCCTAACAACTGGAAGGCTGCAGCAGAAGCTTGAAAAGTTTGAGGGCAGCTGAGAACACATAGCAGGCATCCTCTTAAAGCTTCGATGGGGAGGTGGTGCCTGTGGTTTATGTTTGAAGTGCTTTTTTAGGTTGAGGGAGTATCTCTCAGGCCAATCTGAAATCATCTCTAAGGATAGTGATAACAAGAATGAAAGAAAATCACTGTGGCTCTTAATGGTGTAGTAGAGCAACATGTATCACTGGTGGGTAGCAAAGACAGAGATATTGCAGTATTTTAGGGGCATCAGCTAGTGTTTCTGGTTGTCAGCTGTAAAGTAAGGTTGACCTTGATTCTGACGGAAGAATGCCTTTCAGCACAAATTATTCCTATCCTGGAAAAAAAGAGCATGGCTACTGGAATAAGAACTAAGAACCTCCCCTGTAGCTAGTTGCTTCCTTTTTGTTTCTTACTATTCCTATTGAGGTACAGGTGGTAGTTTAGCACATAATTTATGCATTTCACCTCCAATTATAAGTTTGTCCTTTTAATTATGTGTAATTAATTCCTGAGCCATCTTTCCAGCCCCCAAATCTGTCCTTTTTCAAAGTGTAGTTTTATTATTATTGGAATCTGGTACTGGTTTTGACCCATTTTTATATCCGAGTAAAATAAAACACTTCCTTTGTTTTGGTACTTGTTTTCTGGACTATTCTTCCCGAGGGAAAAAGTCAGTCATGATTCTTGATGAAGACTGTAGTTATCTTCCCCTGAAGTCCTAAGTCAGAGATTGGTAAACACTTGGTGAAAAGGAGCAGCTGGTGAATACTTGGGGTTTTATGGGTAATCTGCAATCTTTCACATTGTTTGCTTGCTTTACCAAGCTTTTTAAATACAAAAAATTATTCTTCTGGGCTCAATGACATGGGTCTTTAATCCCAGCAGAGGCAGGTAGTTAGGTACCTGAGTTTGAGGACAGCCTCGTCTGCATGATGAATTCCAGGCCAGTCAGGGCTACATAGAGAAACTTTGTCTCAGAAAGAAAGAAAAGAGCACACGAGTTCTGCAGAAAAGTAATGTTGTTTGCCAGCTCCTGTCCTGAGGCATCAGTTGGCTGGGTGAACAATTTTATTTTCCTTCTCCAGTCAGATACCTACGGTTCCACTACATATGGTTCAGATCTGTTTGTTTGCCAGTGCCTCTTACCAAATTCAAGCAAATGTTGGGTTTGGTGGTATGTATCTGTAATTGCCATTTCAGGGCTTGTCTTGCCTATGAAATGTTATCTCAAACTCAATTCAAGGGAACTTTCAGGTTTTAGTATATACTTGAAAATAAGATACTTTCTATTATTCCTGCTTAAATCAGATCATCAGTTTCTTTAGTAATTTTTGTGTTTGTATCCTACCATCCCCACCCCAAGATTTCTCTCTATAGCCCTGGCTGTCCTGGAACTAGCTCTGTGTTTCAAACTCGGAGAGGTCCACATGCCACTGCCTCCCGAGTGCTGGGATTAAAGGCATGCAATACCGCCACCAGGCAGTACTTTTCTTTTCTTTTTTTGGGTTTTTTGTTGTTTTGTTTTTTTTTTTTTTTTACAAGACAGGGTTTCTCTGTGTAGCTTTGCGCCTTTCCTGGAACTTTGTAGACCAGGCTGGCCTTGAACTCACAGAGATCTGCCTGCCTCTGCCTCCCGAGTGCTGGGATTAAAGGCGTGCGCCACCACCTCCCAGAGTACTTTTCTTTTTAATTAGAATATTGTAGCATTTCATACATGAGTACTGTTATACATCATTTGCACCCCTCTGTAGTAGTTCTATGGTAAGACATTGTTTGGATTGCACAGTTCTCAGAAACAGGGCTGGTAGTGGTTGGAGATTTTTTTCCAGTGCTGGTGATTTAAGACAGATCTTCACACTTGAAGCAAGCGCTTCTACCACTGACCTACATCTTATACCAGAAATAGCTTTAGTGAGGAGGATACAACTGAAATTCACATCTCGAGCATTTATTCATGGGCTTTTGTGCTGGTTGCTGTTACGAGTACAGAAGATAGGTGGCCTTCTGTGAACTAGAAAGTGACAAGAAACTGAACCTTAGGTGAATCAGGTCTCTGAAATGTGTGTGCCGTTGTATTTTTTGTTTTGGTTTTATAAGTGCTGGGACTTACCTCAGTGATGGAGAACTTTTCTAACAATCATGAAACCCTGGGTTTAATCCATACCACTGCAAAATAAAATTTATATTGTAATATTGCCTATAAAATGCTTTAACGTGGAAACGGCTTGATGTTTCCATAGCCCAGAGCATAAATACGGAGAGGCAGAACATGTTTTGCTGTACCTCTGTGCCAAGGGGATATTTTCATTAAAGAAGGTTAATTAGGTTCTCAGGTAAGGTAATTTTCTGCTTCTTCTTTTATAATCTAGAAATGCTCCCTATGCTGCTTTAATATCTTACAGTTCTAAGTACCTATAAACCTTTTAACAGCTTATTCTAGATAGCTTTTTAATAATAATGAACAGCGATTTGATTACTGGCAAGTCAGCAGATTTAATTCACACATCTGAAGTTTTATAGTTTCTTTAAATATTTATTGGAAATGCCAAGAGTCAAGTCTTTTTATACCTGTTACTTTGCTATACATACGTCCACTTGGAAATCAGCCATATATGGGTTTTGTTTTATCTTTTCTGGTAAAACTCAACTGTGTTCATTCCTTGCCCTTTTAAAAACCAAGAGACATTGGAAATGCAATTACAAACTTTGATTTTTATTTTTAACTTTTAGGCTACTGATACAGAACGAGATGGACTAGCCCCAGAAAAGACATCCCCAGATAGAGAAAAGAAAAAAGAGCAGTCAGATGTGTCTATTTCTCCTAGAACCTCAAAACATCACTATTCAAGGTCACGGTCAAGATCAAGAGAAAGAAAGCGAAAATCAGGTGAGGAATTTAATGTGCTGAAACATTGCCTAGATAGTGGTGTATTCTGAATTTACTTAACACATTTTAACTTGGTACTTTTTAACTGTGTCGTAGCATTCCCTACATGGGAATGTTTTGTTTTCACTAAGGCTAGAACCCAGCACTCTGTTGAGTAGTCCCTATCATTTCATCACACCAAGCCCTGCAGTGCTCCAAGGACAGAATGGACTCCATAGTAGTTCCAGGCTAACCTAGGCTGAATAGTGAGACAGTGTCTCAAGTAACTAGCCTTAAAGGCAAACATTTTGCTGTGGAGAGAAAGCAGGCCTGGGGTGACTTTAGTGTGGAGTGCCTGGCTTGCATAAGAGCATTGTAATCAGATGTTTCCTGTCCCCATCTCCTGGTCCCAGATGACCAACTCAGGCTGATTATCACTACTTAAAAATGCTCAGCCAATAGCTCTTAAATGAACCCATGTTTCTATTTATGCTTTACCATGTGACTCATGGCTTGTGGCCTTTTTTGTTTGTTTGGGTTTTGGGGACAAAGTTTCTTTGTATAACAGGCTTGGCTGTCCTGGAACTCACTCTGTAGACCGGGCTAACCTCCAACTCAAAGAAATCTGCCTGCCTCTGCCTCCCTCATTGTGGGATTAAAGGAGTGCGCCACCACTGCACGGCTTTTTACCTCATTTTTCACACGCCTCACGACCGCCCTGACCGCCCTTCTCTCCCAGCATTCTCACTGTGTCAGGCTGTCTTGCCCAATCTCTTCTGCCCTGCTATTGGCCAATCATCTTTTAACAATGAGCATAATACACAGCAGAGCCTAACATTGCAGAATAAACGAATAGAGTGAGAAACAGAAGAGCGGTTAGTTTAAAGGTTGTACTAGAGCTTAGTCATCAACTGTTACTTGTGTGTATAGATAATTCTCAACAAGATCTTTTTTAGTATGTTTAAATCTGTTGGGCATTGTGATCACATTTAGAGTGAACATTTTCAAGCTTGATATGACATTGTGGGATGATCAAAAATTAAAATCCATCCTGGGATACAAAAAACCCTGCCTAAAAAAAAAAAAAAAAAGAAGAAGAAGAAAAAGGAAGTTTCTAGCTAACATCCTTTTAATTATAAATCATGTCAAATTTAACCCAAACTAACCCTCCTTTGTGCTGGGATTGTGTGTGCTCAGCCCAAATCTGTTCTAATTTTTTTGTTTTGGGAGTTTTCATGTACACACATACATGTCCATGTATATATGGATGTTTATTTAGTATGTGTATGTGTGGTATATTGTGTGTGAGAGATCTGTGAAGGCCAGGAGTTGACATCCAGTGAGATGGCCTAGTGTGGTGAGAGCGCTTATGTGTAAGCCTGACAACCTAAGTTCAGCCCTCAGAACCCCACGTAAAGGTGAAAGGAGGGAGCCAGGCCTGGTCTGCATAGCGAGTGCCAGTCCCTGGCCAGCCAGGGTAACAAAAAGTCATTCTGTTTCAAGGGAAGGGGAAGGGGGAGTGACTAAAAGAAAATGTAGTCTTTGGAAGACACAGCCCTCACTGGAAATTTTGAAAGTAGTGGTTTTGATTGCTCCCCCCCCTCCTTTTTTTTTATTCAAACCTGGACCTTGTTATGAAAGTCCTGTACTACGGACTTTTTATTGTTACATAATTATAATTTATGTTTAAGATGTTTGTGTGTGTTTATGTTATTTTTGGCTTTTGTGTGTGTTCACAGATAATGAAGGAAGAAAACACAGGAGCCGGAGCAGAAGCAAAGAGGTAATTAACACTTTAGTGAATAGGTACTTTAAAATTCTTGTAAAGTGTCTGGTAGAAATGTTTGTGTGACTATTTGCCATTGTCAAGGTAAGTACCAAAACTTGAAATTTAAAAGGTTAATTGGGTTTTTAAATAAGCATGATTTGGATTCATCATTTTTCAAGAAGATAGTTGTGTGTATAAAAAGTACCTTCAAAAACTATTAACTTTTATTATATTGTGAAAATATTCACAATAAAAAATATCATATGAAGAATAAGCTGGATTTTTAGGCCTGTGATACAGAGCTTCCATTAATCTGAGGTCCCAGGTCTCCTTATCCTTGACAACTGCTCAAGATTTTTAAGTATCAGTCATCTTTATCATTATCCTATTTGTGGGCTACTTTTTCTTCATTGAGTACTGAGTTTCCTCTCTTTTCTTTAGTGAAGCTAGTCCAGTAGTCAGCCTTACGCTATTGCAGTAAAAATGTGAGGGACAGTTGGAGAGGTGACATGTCAGTAGAGCCTTAGGAAAAACAAAGGCGGCGGCAGCTGTACTGCATAGGAGTTAACTTGCCTCCCCCACCTAAGAAGATGAGGACTGAGCTACCCAGGAAGAGAATCAGCAGTGAGAAAGGGAAAAGAGCCTCAGGGGGCTGGGCAAGGGACTCTGAAATCCAATATGGGCAGGGACTTCACCTCTCCCCCCTAATGGAAGCTCTGTTAAATTTTTAATTTAGGAGAGTTTTTGTGAAAATGACTATTTTGTTTAGCTCACATGATAACATTTCTATAATAAATCATACTCAGCGTGCTAATGCGCGAAGAGACTGAACTGAAGACGCTGCAGACTCAGATAGCAAAATAATAAGCCTACTTCATGATAAGGTAACTATTAGTCATTCAAACTCCTATTTCCCTTAAATATATCTTAAATCAGTTAAGGGTTTTAATGTTTTATAAAATTAATAGTAATGTTATGTTTGAAAACTGGCTTAAACTCTTAAAGTGTCTGGAATTGAACCGTTTATAAGCATTTCTAGTCTGCCAATATATGGCAGAGTTGAGAAAGTTGTAAGGTCATAGAGAACTGGTCTTGAAACTAAGGTTTAGCTCGTGTCTCCAGGTCTCTTGTTAATCTGCAAGATAAAAAATCACTATGATCATTTTCTGATGTATCATTGTGCATGTTCCTAAATGATTGACTCTACTTTTTTGTTTGTTTGTTTTTTGACTCTGTATTTAAAGTTAACCTCTAGTCAAAAGCAATATGCTGTGGCCTATTTTGGGAAATACCTGTGTTGTGTTACGTTACCGTGGAGAAATGGTAGCCTGAGCAGCAAAGGATGGGGCCCTGGCCCAGTTGAGTTACTGTGCCACTCTGTGTTTTCACCTCTTGTTTATATGAAATGGAAGAACAGTTTAGAGGATCTGAATTTCTCTTAGATTTAAGTTTAACAACCCTGAGTTGTGGGGGATTTAAGCTTTAAATACAAGGTGGCTTTCACATGTTTGGCTTGGGAAATACATAATTCCAGATTTGACATTTGAGTGGTAAGGTTGAGATTTGATCATACACTTAAGTTCAAAATATATATTTTATGATGACATAGGAATTGTTACCCCTGGTTTATTTACTTTTTTTGCTTCTCAATTAAAAATGGTAGTTGGTATTTTCAACCGTAGGTTCAGAAAATATAATAGAGCTGTAAGCCTGTTGGGATTGACACAGGCTGATAAGTGATTGCTCCATGGTTTGTAGACATTGAAAGATAAGCTCTTTTGGAGAGAATGGGGCCAGAAAGGAGGTTGGTTGAGGGGGACATTGCTACTCTGCATAATTTGAAATAGCAGTAAGTATTAACTTTTTGTTAAAGTAGACTTGGCTGCTTTTTTTGAAGTGAATTTTGTGAAGAAGCATTGCTTTGTTTTTACCTATTATCTCCTTTTTCGTTTCTTTTTGCTGTTACTGGGGATTAAACCTTGGACTTTATGCGGGCTAGTGAAACACTGCTGCTGAGGTACATCCCTCAGTTCCATTATTTTTATTTGTTTGTTTTGTGGTTGGGGCGCGGGGGGGGGGGGGGGTGTTTTGTTTTGTTTTGAGACAAGGTTTTTCTCCGTATCCCTGGTTGTCCTGGAACCAGGCTGGCTTCAAACTCAGGTATTTCCCTGCCTCTGTCTCCCTAGTGCTGGGATTAAAGGTGTGTGCCACTACACCTGGCCCTATTTTTTAAACTTGGTAGTGTGTCCTTTGGATTTGGAATGGGTTTTGTTAATTTTTTAAAAATGAGGATTCCACTTGAACC
The DNA here is from genome assembly GCF_049852395.1 of Peromyscus maniculatus bairdii. Classification (NCBI taxonomy): domain Eukaryota; kingdom Metazoa; phylum Chordata; class Mammalia; order Rodentia; family Cricetidae; genus Peromyscus; species Peromyscus maniculatus. The sequence continues at coordinate 15,397,504 of NC_134874.1, read as the reverse complement.
ATGGCTTTCAGTATCTATTTTTTAAATGTTTATTTTTAAAATACTTAGGGAACAAACTGCAATTTTGTATCTTAATCAGAAAATTGTAATTACATATGCAACATTTAGGTGATATGAAACTAGATGATTTTATTTGCCACACATTCCTGCAATTTTGTATCTTAATCAGAAAATTATAATTATATATGCAACATTTAGGTGATATGAAACTAGATGATTTTATTTGCCACACATTCCTAAGGTTACTAATGTTGCATCACAACATTTTTGTTTACTGATACCCATACTAACTCTTTTTGTTGCACTATTTTCCTGAAAGAACCAACTTCTTGTTAAAACAGGCAAGAAGACATGAATCCAAAGATAAGCCCTCTAAGAGACATAAGTCTGAGGAGCACAATGACAAAGAACATTCTTCTGACAAAGGAAGAGAGCGATTAAATTCATCTGAAAATGGTGAGGACAGACACAAACGCAAAGAAAGGAAGTCATCACGAGGCAGAAGTCACTCAAGATCTAGGTCTCGTGAAAGGTAACTAGTTTGGGTGATGAACCTTGGCGCCTTCCAATACCTTTAACTTGTAGAGTATTCCTAGCATTACACACATAATCTTAGGATATAGGCATTTCTCACTACCTTAATGTAGTTCTTTACCAGCTTATATCTAAAGGCTTTTAGAATCTTAGAATATATTTCAGAGAACTATCATGTCCAGAGTCCTGGTATTGAGTCCGCAGCACTGGAGGAAAATCCATTTGGGGCTTTCTCATAAATCCAAAAGTGGCTTCAAAGCCACATTTAATTAGTGGCTAGATGAACTTTAACCTTTTTTACTTGTATTGAAAAGGTTACATTATGGGAACTGGAGAGATGGCTCAAGTGGTTAAGAGCACTGGCTGCTCTTCTAAAGGACCAGGGTTCAATTCCCAGCACCCTCATGGCAGTTCTTAACTGTAACTCCAGTTCCAAGAGATCAGACACCCTCATACAGGCATACATGCAGGCAAAACCTAATGTATATTAAATAAATCTTTTTGTTTTGTTTTTTGAGACAGGGTTTCTCCGTGTAGCTTTGTGCCTTTTCTGGAACTCGCTTTGGAGCCCAGGCTGGCCTCAAACTCACAGAGATTCGCCTGCCTCTGCCTCCCAACTGCTGGGATTAAAGGCGTGCGCCACCACTGCCCGGCAAATAAGTCTTTTTTAAAAAAGAAAGAAAGAAACAAACAGTTGCATTGTTACTTTATTAACCCAAAGACTATTATTTTATAGGATTGGTGCAAAATTTGTTACCTCTTTAACTTCTGTTCTACATTTTCGTTTTTGGTTTGGTTTGGTTTGGGGGATTAGAGGTGTCCAGATCAGGTTTTCTCTGTGTAACAGTCCTTGGCTGTCCTGGCATCTGCTTTGTAGACCAGGATGATCTCAAACTCACAGAGATGCTGAGATTAGAGGTGTGCACCGCCACTGCCTAGCTGTTGTATATTTTTTTTTTTTTTTTTGGTTTTTCGAGACAGGGTTTCTCTGTGTAGCTTTGCGCCTCTCCTGGAGCTCACTTGGTAGCCCAGGCTGGCCTCGAACTCACAGAGATCCGCCTGCCTCTGCCTCCCGAGTGCTGGGATTAAAGGCGTGCGCCACCAACGCCCGGCTGCGCCACCAACGCCCGGCATGACAGAGTTTTTCTGTGTAGTTTTGGTGCCTGTTCTGGATCTCGCTCTGTAGACCAGGCTGGCCTCGAACTCAGAGATCCACCTGGCTCGGCCTCCCGGGTGCTGGGATTATAGGTGTGCGCCACCGCTGCCCGGCTTAGTTTTTGATTCTGTAACTGTCCCAGGACTCACTATGAATCTTAGGTTGGCTGCAAACTTCTGGCTATCCTCTTAGCTCAGTCAAGCTAGCATTAAAAGTATGTTCTACCACTAGGCAGGCTTAAAGCTTGCAGTTGTCCCAGTGTTCCTTTACAGTGTGATTGTAGGTATATAAGCAACACCACACTAAGCTAGTTAAGTTGTTTTGATGTACTTAATTATTGTTGCTATTGGCCAAAAAAGAAAAAAGAAAAGAAAAGAAATTGAATGTATCATAAAACAACATTGTATTATAATATTTAGTCACAATAAAACGGCTTTTGGGCCGGCTGGTGGCCCACGCCTTTAATCCCTGCACTCAGGAGGCAGAGACAGGTGGGTCTGTGAATTTGAAGTCAGCTTGGTCTATGCAGTGAGTTCCAGGACAGGCTCCAAATATACAGAGAAACCCTGTCTCAAAAAACCAAAAACAAAAAACAACTTTTGGAAAATGGAGTTGTTATTCAAATATGTAGCTGGTTGTTTTAATGTCCATGGGTGTTTTGCCTTCATGTATGTGTGTGCCACGTTGTGAATGGCACCTGTGGAGGCCAGAAGAGCATTGAATTCCCTGGAACTGGAGTTAGGAATAGTGGGTGTTGGGAATCTTCTGGAAGAGAGCTGAGCCATTTCTATGGCTCCAGAGTGGGGAATTGTTAGTTTGGGTGTTTGCTTATTTATTTATTTATTTATTTATTTATTTATTTATTTTAAGAAACCAGTGTTTAGTTACATTCAGTGAAGATTGGGCAATAATAGGTGTGATGTCAAATATTTTGGTATGTTTCTCTGTAGTTTTGGTGCCTGTCCTGGATCTTGCTCTGTAGACCAGGCTGGCCTTGAGCTCACAGAGATCCGCCTGGCTCTGCCTCCCAAGTGAGCAATAATTGTTGGGCAATAATTTGTATGTTTGATACACTTTGACATAAGGGTCAATTTCCTTTCTATTTTGTTTTTTAAAATAAACTTTGACAAACTTGTGTTTAAAATGTTGTGGTTTGCTTTCACCAGTCTGTTCTGTTGTTTCTGATGGTAACAGATACTGCTGGGTCAGTGACAGCCAGTGCATATGCTCTGTAATTTTCATGTGCCCAGTTGAATATTTTTACCTTTGTAGTGATGGAAGCTAGTTTTGGCCAACATAGCATAACATTTTATTTTAAATTAAGCTAAAGCTGGGAGGTTAGTAAGAATGACCATTTGTGCTCCAGAGTCAGAGTCTACTTGTACTTTTTATAACAAATTGGCATGAAAGTGAATCCAACTACAGAGATGTGGTAGTGCTGGTGGTCCTGGTGGTCCTGGTGGTGGTCCTCCTTAAAGCTATGGTACAGGATAGAGCCCAGCCAAGAGTAGCTGCCGAGATGACTGAGGGTGAAGAAACACCTTTTCCTAATCTGTAAACAGTGCAGTTTTATGGGGGGGGGGTTGTTTGTTTGTTTGTTTATATTTTTTGCTGTCTTGCAGTTTTTGGTTTTTTTGTTGGTTTGTTTTGGTTTTGGTTTTGGATTTTTGTTAACTACTTTATAAGGTGTACAATGGAAAAGATAATTATGGTCTTGGCGTGGTTACACATGCCTACAATCTCAGCGTTCAGGAATTAAGTAGGACAGAAGTTCAGTGTCTGCCTGGGATATATAGTAAGACCCTGTCCTTAAAAAGGAAGGCAATTGTAAGCAATTCAAAGTTTATGCACTTGAATTTCAGACGCCATCGAAGTAGAAGCAGGGAGAGGAAGAAGTCTCGGTCCAGGAGTAGGGATCGGAAAAAGTCTCGATCCAGAAGCAGAGACAGGAAGAAGTCAAGATCTAGAAGCCGGGATAGAAAACGAAGGATTAGAACACGTTCCCGATCGAGATCCAGACACAGGCATAGGACTAGAAGCAGGAGCAGATCAAGAAGTCGAAGTCGGTAAGTGTTCATCCTGAATAAAGTACAGCGTGCTCTTCACTATCCACCTTTTCTCAGTTGTACAGCACATTATCTACTGATTGATCTAAAATATTTTAAATCATTACATCATCAGTAAAAACAAACTTAGGGCCTAGCGGTGTGTCTCAGTGGGCATGCTTATTATGCTTTGTCCAGGGGTTCTGTGCCCTGCACCACAGAAAACATTTCCTATACACATTCTTACACAGCATGTGATTTGAAGGTGATAGGTGATAGTAACCTAAATTTATTATGTTCTTTCTGTTTGGTTTGGTTTTGGTTTGAGATTTGGGGTTTTTTGTGTAGCCCTGAAAGGCATTTGCCACCACACCCAGCAATTGCGTTCCTCTTTTCTTTTTTTTTAAATCACAAGAGCTAATATAATACTCTATATTATCAGGCTATTTGGGTTTTGTTTTCCTAATTTACTTGTTTGATTGTTTTGCCTGCATGCATGGTGCCTGAGGTCAAAAGAGGACCATCAGATCCCTTGGAACTAGAGTTATGGGTGGTTGTGGACTGAAGCCAGGTCCTCTGCAAGAGCAGCAAGTGTTCTTATCCACTGAGTCATCTCTAGCTACTGGGGTGAGTGGGTGTGTGGGTGTGTGGCGTACCTGTAGAGGGGCTATCAGCTGTTGTCCTCTATTGATCTTTGAGTTCTTTGTTGATTTGGGGACTCAGCTAGGGTGACCTAAACCTCCTGGGGTCTTCCTGTCCCCACAGTCTCAGACACTAGGGTTATAGCCATGCCCAGCTATTTTCCTGGATGGTAGGGGTTTGGATTGGGTCCTCCTGCTTTCACAGCAAGTACTATTTGTCACCGAGCCAGCTTTCTTCCTTTTTAATTTATTTATCATTGTCATTTACTCTTGTTTTATGGCGTGGTTTACATTCCTTTCTGCTTTGGTTTTGGTTTGGTCTTCAAGTTGGAGTCTCTCTTTAGCCCTGGGCTGGCTGCTTCCCCATGGTTTCTGGGATCAAAATTTGTTTTGGAAAAAAAAAAAAAAGACTCAAAGGATTAAAAAAATTGTTTTGTTTTGTGGGTTTTTTTGGTGGTTGTTGTCTCTTTGATTGATTGTTTTTTCTTAGAAAGAGGGTCTTCATTTTCCTCCCTCCAAGTCCTCTTGTATGCCCTTCCTTCTCTCTCCTTCAAATTCATGGCTTCTTTGTCCGTTGTTACTGTGTGCGTAATACCTGTTATTTGTATGTACATATGTATTCCTCAATATAATCTGGTGTAACTCATTTTTAATCGCCTTTCAAGCAGTTAGTTCACTTGGATGTTTTTATTGGTCCAGGTCATTGGCCCGCCCTCCCTTATTTTTTTAAGATTTGTTCTGTGTATGGCTATGTATTTCCCTTGTATGCAGATGTCAGTGGATGTTGGGTCTCCTTAAATACCATGGCCAGCAAATTGTCCATTGCGAGAGGCAAGAAGGAAGTCCAGTTCACCTTGGCTCAGTAGCTGGTGTTAGTTCAAACCTTGAGAGTCTGCCATCCAATGGTTTATTTTAGGCATATTTAAGCACAGCACAATTTGGAAAAATGTTTCCTGGTGATAATTAACACAACAAAGCTTAAGAAATGATTATGTTGAAACTCTTGTACAAGTTACATCTTCCATGAAGATTGCTTTGGAAGCAGACTCAAGGGTATGGAGGAAGATAGTGCTGTGCTTGTCTGAGATAAATAATAGATCAAGATAAGGATCTGTGGAAGCTGGTGTTGCCTGGCCATTCACATGGCCCAGAAAGTCACCAGGCTATTAACCATGTATATTCACAGCCTTCTATGCAGAAAACAGGTGTGTTTTCTTAGGACAGTACTGTCCTATTTAATGCTGTGTGTTTAGCATTCCTGGTTTGCCTCCTGTTTATCTTTGAGCACAAGGACCTATATACTTCTTACAAGTGGAAGCCAGAAGAGGACACTAGATTGCCTTTATCTGGGGTTACATTACAGGCAGTTGCAAGCCAGCCAACATTCATGCTGGAACCTGAACTTAACCACTCTTAACCATTGAGACATTAATTCAGCTTAAAATAGTAGGAATATTTGAATCCTCATTGTGTACAGACTAACATGCAGGATTATGAAGCAAATCTTTGCACCACTGAGTATGTAGGCAGAAAGTTGGAAATAGCCAGTATGATTCCAGCTATAACATGGATATTAACTGGCCATATGTGTAAGAAATTTAGAATTACTATGAAAGATGTATTGATAGGGGCTGGAGAGGTTGCTCAGTGATTGAGAGCACTGTCCGTTCTTGTTAAATTCCCAGCACTTGTGGTTGCTCACAACCATCTGGAACTCCCAGTTCAGTGGGCCTGATGTCCTCTTCTGGCCTTTGTACCAAGCATGTAAATAGTACACAGGCATATATGCAGATTTTTTTTTAAGCCTCTATTTTTTTGATTCTTGTTGAGCTATGTAAAGAAAATTAGTTTTTATGAAGATAATTATTGGATGGCCATAATGAGACACAAAATACTGGTTATTTCAGAGATAGAAAGAAGAGGATTGAAAAACCAAGAAGATTTAGCAGAAGCCTAAGCCGGACACCTAGTCCACCTCCCTTCAGAGGCAGAAACACAGCAATGGACGCCCAGGAGGCTTTAGCTAGGAGGTATGTGTATTTTCCCATTTAAGTCATTTTTTTCCTTTTCGAATTGCTGTCAATTGTGTAGGCAAATGAATGCTTTTAACTCAGAGGATTATCCTTTCCCCATCCCACCCACCCCCAGAAAATCTAACCATAAATGCTGTTGCACATTGGTAATTTAGAACTACATAAGTAGGTTTTTACTTGGGAATTTTGTTGTCATTTATTTTTAATTTGCACGTGCAGATAGGCTGAGAAGTTTTTGCCTTTGTGATTAACTGATATTTTTACCATCACCACCCGCATGAAAAAACAAAGATTCAAAGTCTTTTCCTTTTGAAAATTTTGAATTTTAAATCATTCAAGAACCTGAGTTGTCTTTTCCTTTACTTTTTTTTCTTTATTAAAAACAAAACACCTGAACAGAGAATTCTGTCACTAGATTTTAGTTTTAGTAGATATACATCACAAGCCAATTTATTATCTTGTTGTATAGAGAGAACGTTGCAGTTCCAAAGTTTCTGTTTGACTGTTGGGCAGTTATGTGGCCACATTAGAGCAGGTCTGTGACAGAAATGTGCAGGGGCCAAAGAGCTGCCTCAGGAGGAGGCCAAAAGCCAAGCAAGCACCTGTTTGCAATTTTTTGCATATTCTGAAAATTATATTTTTTGGATTTGGGGTGTTTTTTTTT